>NW_021182615.1:0-1299 GCF_002162155.2 Triticum dicoccoides | reverse complement strand
TCTAACGCGAGTTTATCCACAGTAACCGAGGTGACGTGGCAACATTAGTGGGGATTACTGTAGCTTAATTACCCGGGCGTCACAATTCTCCTCCACTACAAGAAATCTCGTCCCGAGATTTTAGGAGGTAGAAGGAAACAGTGCGGGGTATTCATCACGCAGACGATCCTCGCGTTCCCAGGTGGCTTCGTCTTCAGAGTGATTCGACCACTGGACCTTGAGGAACTTGATCGCCTTCTGGCGTGTGCGGCGTTCAGCTTGGTCGAGAATGCGGACCGGATGCTCTTTATAGGAGAGGTCCTGTTGCAATTCGAGCACTTCATGGTCCATTGCTCGGATTGGGTCCTTGAAGCAGCGTCGAAGTTGTGACACGTGGAACACATCGTGAACCTGAGAAAGGTTCGACGGAAGCTCCAATTGATATGCCACTTTTCCACGCCTCTCGAGAATAGTGAATGGGCCAATATAGCGAGGAGCTAGCTTGCCCTTGATCCCGAAGCGGTGAGCACCCTTCATTGGTGTAACTCGAAGGTAGGCCTTTTCGCCAGGTTGATAGACCATGTCTTTATGATGACGGTCATAATTACTCTTTTGGCGGTACTGAGCAGTCTTGAGATTCTCGCGAATAATGCGGACTTGCTCTTCGGCATGTTGGATAATATCCGGACCGAAGAGTGGACGTTCCCCAGTTTCTGACCAGTTCAGAGGGGTTCGGCACTTTCGTCCATATAACACTTCGAAGGGGGCCATCTTCAGACTAGCTTGGTAGCTATTATTATAAGAGAACTCAGCATACGGGAGAGATTCCTCCCATTTCTTGCCGAAGGAAATAACACAAGCTCGAAGCATGTCCTCGAGAACTTGGTTGACACGTTCAACTTGCCCTTATGACTGAGGATGAAAAGCAGTGCTGAAAGACAGATGAGTGCCCATAGCTTCTTGGAAACTTGCCCAGAATCTTGAAGTGAATAAACTGCCACGGTCTGAACTGATAACCAGTGGAATACCGTGAAGCGAAACAATTCTGGTCATGTAGAGAGTTGCAAGCTGACTAGCAGTGATCGTTTCTTTGACCGCCAGAAAATGTGCAACCTTAGAAAGTCGGTCAATGACGACAAGAATAGCATCATTGCCTTTCTGCGATTTGGGGAATCCAGTGACGAAGTCCATTTCAACATGGTCCCATTTCCATTCAGGAATAGAGATAGGTTGCAGAGTTCCAGCAGGCCTTTGATGTTCTGCTTTGATACGACGGCAAACGTCACATTCAGCAACATAACGAGCAATGTCTTGCTTCAT
>NW_021182614.1:0-1749 GCF_002162155.2 Triticum dicoccoides | reverse complement strand
CCTCTGTTCCTCTCTCCCTCTCGTGCCGAGCGCAGCCGTCGCCACCGACGCCGTTCGCCGCGGCCACCGGCCACCCCTCGCCTCGCCGATGCCTCCAGAAGAACCGCCGCGCCTTCTTCTTCGTCTCCACCAACCCATGTGACGCCGGAAGCCTCGGAGCGCCGTCCCCGACGCCTTCTTCCTCCTCGGGCCACCGAGATCGCCGGCGACCTCCCGTCGTCACCAGCCCCTCCCCGAGCCCACTAACCACCCCTGCGGACTCGCTGTGAGCTCCTACGCCTCCCCTCCCTCTTCCCCCCTTCGATTGTGCCCTGTAGCCCGATCCCACCGGAGCCGCGAGCTCGGCTCCGCCGGCGATGTCGCCGCCGTCACTGCAGACAGCAAGGCTCGAAACCGAGCACGGCACCGTGCTCCTAGCATCCTCAGGAGCTCGGCGAGCCCCTTAACCATCCCTCCCGTCCTCTGTGGCCTCGCCCCGCTCGAACCCGAAGCTCCGGCCGCCGCCTCGCTCGCCGCCGGCACCGATTCCGGCCGCCCCGAGCGCAACTGACTCCACCAAGAGCTTCGGCTCGTCCCCAGCTCCTCCTAGATGCCCTCCGCGGCCCATTTGTTCGCCGGAGTGGCCAAAACCACTCTCGCTGCCGCGTCGGGCTCGCCGGCGGCTAAACGCCGGCAGCCGACTTTGACTTTGACCACGGGTGGGCCCCGGTTGACTCTCGTGAGTCAATGACAGGTGGGGCCCAGCCCTGTTAACTATTAGGATTAGTTTAATTAATTTTAGTTAAGCTAATCACACTGACATGTGGGTCCCAGTGTCAGGTTTGACCTGGACCCGGTCTGTTGACCTGCTGAGGTCAGCATGACGCAATGATGACGCAGATAATCATTTTCTAAAATAATTCAGAAAATCCAGAAAATTGTATAAACTTCAATAATTCATAGAAAATTAACCGTAACTCCAAATTAAATAATTTATATATGAAAAATTATCAGAAAAATTCAAGGAATCCATCTGTACCATTTTCATGCATGTTAGAACAACTTATAGCTGCTGTTTAGCACAAATCATATAAAGGGCATTTAAATAATCACATATGGAGTTTAAATTTGAATCTTGTATTCAAACCAACCCCATTTAACTTGTTGCTAGATGCATTAGCCCAAAACACATTCATTTTGCCATGTCATGATCATGCATCATATTGTGCATTGCATTGATTGTGTTCCCTTCTGTGTTGCCAGTATTTGTCCCCTCTCGATAGACGTGTACCGATGATGCGATCGTTGACACTGATGAAGACTCAATATTATCTTCAGAAGTGCCAGGCAAGCAAAACCCCCTTGTTCATTCCGATACAATCCTACTCTCTCGCTCCTGCTCTCTTTTACTGCATTAGGACAACAACGATTCATCTGTTACTTGCTGCGGTAGCTGAACCCCTTTATCCTTTGCATGACCTGTCATTCCACAGTAAATAGATGAAACCCACTAGTATGAGTAGGAATTGTTTGAGCCCTGTTGTGCCTACTCATTCATGCTTGTTTGTCATGCCTGCTACTGCTTAGAGTTGAGTCAGGTCTGATTCATCGGGGATGAATCAGAGGTGTGTGAACATGTCCTACTGTGTGTGAGCTAAGTGTGTGAACACGATTTGGTAAAGGTAGCGGTGAGAGGCCATGTAGGAGTACATGGTGGGTTGTCTCATTGCAGCCGTCCTCAGGAACTGAGTTCTGTGTTTGTGATCCATG
>NW_021182613.1:0-2449 GCF_002162155.2 Triticum dicoccoides | reverse complement strand
TTCCCTTCCCATGCAGGTCAACAGGGAGGAACCCTAGCCATAAGCACCTCCTCGGATGACGCCTCTGCTACACCAAGATAGGTCAAGCAACCCCCATCTACTCTCTGTCTCTCCCATTAGCACAAGTCCAGTTTTATTTTGAACAAAATTCTGCTACTACACAAACAAGTCCATTAACAGATCTATTTTTATTTAATTGATATCCTTCCAAACACAAACAGTGTATATATGATGTGCTATTTTCATTTTTGTGCTTTTATTTGTAAGCTCATAAAATAGTTACACTAGAAATGCCATGCAAGTTCTTAGTGAGCGAGTGGATTACACTTGTGTAAACCCAAAAGTGGCAGAGGCGAGTTTCCTCTTAAGCTTTGTAATATTCCTTATTTCTTCTTAACAGAGATATATATGATATCTACATGGCTGCTATGCTACTTTCTTTGTGTGATGAATCATTGTGAGTTTCGAAGAAACTTCCAATGTTACCTCCGCCAAGTTTGCCGGCAGAAGAAGCACATCCATTGAGCCGTTCAATGTCGCCTGCGGTGGCTACACCAGAGGTATGTATCCCCTTGAAAGCTAATCATTTGATAGAAATAGAAGCCCCTATTTCAGTTTATTGTTTCTGAATTGGTGCTACTTCTGATGGCTCTTGTTTCAGTTTATTGTTTCTGAATTTATACTTTGAATTTAGTAGATAGAAGCCCCTGAAATTTGACCCATCTATGTTATGTCACATCCAACAGATAAAATCATATTTTTGTGTGTGTTATGCACCAAGATGGCTTAGCATCAGATGTTACCTATGACAATTTATACTTTGTTTTGTGGAACAATTCATACAAGGGTGCACAATATGGCAAAGTACATACGCAATTCTTGTAATTCTAAAATAATATGTTGCCCAAAACGAACAATTTATGTAGTTGCAAATTTTACTGGAGCGATTTCCACCGAAGGAAGTGATGTTCACAGTCGTAGTTTTATGTTTTGATCTATTTTTCCATTTTTTTACAAGAGCGAACTCTACATGATGCAAGCTAACTCCCAGAGCTTATACACACTAACTGCTACTGACTCCCAAAGTGAACACATTTTATTGGATAACCGCTGGACATTTAGTGGCTAACTGAACAAAATCGATAATGTGTAAATTACTGAAACAAAAAGTGGACCGAGCACACAACGTTGTACTGGTGTGGTTTTTCAGTCGGCTAGCTTCTACAGTCATCCAAGAGTAACACTAACTGCTGGAGCCAGGGTAGAAAGATAATGAATGAATTCTGATTTACAGAATGATCTTGTTAAAGGGTAGAAAGAGCTTTTGTTCAACTTTTCCCTCGGATGTTGGTTTTACTTGCTGATAGTTAATCCCAATGTAACCTGTTTGTATTCATGTATGTAGGAGCTGATAGGCCTTCTTATTTGACTTGTAGATGCACACCAAGCATTTTTCTTTTGATGTACTTTACGCACCTATTTGTTCTGGAGATGCTCCTTTTGTGCATTCATTTCAGACATTATTTTATAACTTCCGTCCATTGAGAAATTCTGATTTAGTTGATTTATCTATGCACTTTGTGTTAAGTAAAGATAACCTTATGTGAAGAACTGAAGATAAGTCAGACAGGGTTACCATAACTTTTGTCCATTCACACAAATGCTGATGGCCGGGTTGTGTTGATCTGATTAGTGTTGGCGGACAATGTAGTTTCCGATTGCTCTTGTTTCAGTTTATTATTTCTGAATTGCCCAGTAGATAGAAGCTCGCTAGATTATGGTGATTAGTCCAACGTTGTTGGATATTTCTTCAATCAACATCAATCTGTGTAACCTTTCATTGGATGTAGGCCACTGGTACCTGCTGCTTTTTTGATAATAGTAAACTCCAGGAGTTCTCAGTTTATACATACTTTCATAGATTTGTGCAGTTCAGACAAGTAATACTAAATTGCTATAATTTTTTGATTTGTGATAGTGACCACCTGCGCATCGTCTCTGTGGCAGCTGTGTGTCGTGGCATACATACTTAAACTCTGAACTCTATTCAATGGTGTTGTAAAAACATTGGCTCATAGGTTTTGTTAGTAACTATTATTCAGAACATTTTCTTTTAACTCAAAGTCATTTGTGATTCACATCGAGAGTGTGGAGGGTTTAAGTCCAGAAATACTAGCTGACTGCCAATGAATTAATGATTAGACATTTTTAATCCTATTTACTTGTCCTCTAGGGTAACCATGGTAGCATCTTGAGCCCAAGAACAGTGTTACTGCCATTTAACGCCGCGATGTTTTAGCTCCAGGAATTTGGACCCTCCTGCGATAAGAATCAGTTGAAAAGGTTGGTCTATGCTACTTCTCTAAGGATGATTAGATGTGCTTTGTTGTTAATTGTAGTGATAGTGACTATGATTGAATTGGTAAGATGACAAATTGACAGTTATTGC
>NW_021182612.1:0-877 GCF_002162155.2 Triticum dicoccoides | reverse complement strand
TTGGAACCTTTTCAGAGTTCATTTCAAATGCTTTTCAATTTCATGGTCTTATAGCTCAAAATAATCAGTAAATGCATGAAAAATAACAAATGAAGTCAGAAAGGGTTGTAAATTGATGATGTGGCTTTGAATGGTGCATTTTGAACACAGAAAAACAAGGGAGTTCAAATAAGTTCAAAAAAAATGAAATCCCTTTCTAAAAGACGAGTTTCCATATGAAACCCTGATACTTCGAAAGAGATTGTCCGTTTTGTACACGAAGTGCATCCAGTTTTTGCCGTAACCCTCTCTACTTTCTCGCACATGCTATGTGGCTGAAATGATGATACCATGCCAACTTGGACCCTTTTCAGAGTTCATTTCAAATGCTTTTCAATTTCATGGTTTTATAGCTCAAAATAATCAGTAAATGCATGAAATATAACAAATGAAGTCAGAAAGGGTTGTAAATTGAGGATGTGGCTTTGAATGGTGCATTTTCAACATAAAAAAACAAGGCAATTCAAATAAGTTAAAAAAATGAAATCCCTTTGTAACAGACGAGTTTCCATATGAAACCCTGATACTTCGAAAGAAATTGTCCGTTTTGTACACGAAGTGCATCTAGTTTTTGCCGTAACCCTCTCTACTTTCTCGCACATGCTATGTGGGTGAAATGATGATACCATGCCTACTTGGAACCTTTTCAGAGTTCATTTCAAATGCTTTTCAATTTCATGGTCTTATAGCTCAAAATAATCAGTAAATGCATGAAAAATAACAAATGAAGTCAGAAAGGGTTGTAAATTGATGATTTTGCTTTGAATGGTGCATTTTGAACACAGAAAAACAATGGAGTTCAAATAAGTGTAACAGACGAGTTTCCGTATGAAACTCT
>NW_021182611.1:0-1423 GCF_002162155.2 Triticum dicoccoides | reverse complement strand
TCCGAAGTTAAGCGTGCTTGGGCGAGAGTAGTACTAGGATGGGTGACCTCCTGGGAAGTCCTCGTGTTGCATTCCCTTTTTAATTTTTTTCGCGCCGCTTGCAAAGCAAAACGCACGTGTAAGTAATATATTTACCGTGTTTTATTATTTTGCACGAGTGCGGTAAGTCATAGCTGGGTGCTCACGATTCACGGGTCCAGCGTCGGCGTTGTGGCGCGGCAAGCGTGCACTGGTGCGGTTGAGAGGGAGGGGTGGAAACCGCGTTAAACTCGTCTCCGTAGTTGAGAGGGAGCGGCCAAAGCAATGTACAATCGTCTTTGTAGTGGAGCTGGGAGGGGCAAGGATAAGGGACGAAGACCGGGGTAACATGTCTGATGCGATCATACCAGCACTAAAGCCCCGGATCCCATCAGAACTCCGAAGTTAAGCGTGCTTGGGCGAGAGTAGTACTAGGATGGGTGACCTCCTGGGAAGTCCTCGTGTTGCATTCCCTTTTTAATTTTTTTCGCGCCGCTTGCAAAACAAAACGCACGTGTAAGTAATATATTTACCGTGTTTTATTATTTTGCACGAGTGCGGTAAGTCATAGCTGGGTGCTCACGATTCACGGGTCCAGCGTCGGCGTTGTGGCGCGGCAAGCGTGCACTGGTGCGGTTGAGAGGGAGGGGTGGAAACCGCGTTAAACTCGTCTCCGTAGTTGAGAGGGAGCGGCCAAAGCAATGTACAATCGTCTTTGTAGTGGAGCTGGGAGGGGCAAGGATAAGGGACGAAGACCGGGGTAGCATGTCGGATGCGATCATACCAGCACTAAAGCCCCGGATCCCATCAGAACTCCGAAGTTAAGCGTGCTTGGGCGAGAGTAGTACTAGGATGGGTGACCTCCAGGGAAGTCCTCGTGTTGCATTCCCTTTTTAATTTTTTTCGCGCCGCTTGCAAAACAAAACGCACGTGTAAGTAATATATTTACCGTGTTTTATTATTTTGCACGAGTGCAGTAAGTCATAGCTGGGTGCTCACGATTCACGGGTCCAGCGTCGGCGTTGTGGCGCGGCAAGCGTGCACTGGTGCGGTTGAGAGGGAGGGGTGGAAACCGCGTTAAACTCGTCTCCGTAGTTGAGAGGGAGCGGCCAAAGCAACGTACAATCGTCTTTGTAGTGGAGCTGGGAGGGGCAAGGATAAGGGACGAAGACCGGGGTAACATGTCGGATGCGATCATACCAGCACTAAAGCACCGGATCCCATCAGAACTCCGAAGTTAAGCGTGCTTGGGCGAGAGTAGTACTAGGATGGGTGACCTCCTGGGAAGTCCTCGTGTTGCATTCCCTTTTTAAATTTTTTCGCGCCGCTTGCAAAACAAAACGCACGTGTAAGTAATATATTTACCGTGTTTTATTATTTTGCACGAGTGCGGTAAGTCATAGCT
>NW_021182610.1:0-937 GCF_002162155.2 Triticum dicoccoides | reverse complement strand
AACTCCGGCGCCGCCGCGAGCTCCGTTCCGGCGAGCCCCGGCGTTCCCGTAGCCTCCCACCTACCCCATCAGATGCGGGAGAGCCCGGGCTACGCCCCGGTGCCCTCAGCCGCCGCCTCCGTCGCCTTTAGCGCAAGTCCGGCGTGCCCCCGCCGTGCTCTGTGGTCGTCGCCGGCTAATCTCCGGCCAGCTGACGTGGCTGGCTTAATTAGCCACTAACCACCGCATCGTGTCACAGACAGCCGGGCCCCACCGCCTAACTAACCGGCTAACTAAAATAGATTAGGTTTAATCTAATTGCAGTGGCCCCACGCGTCAGCTTTGACCGCGCTGACGTGGCCTTTGACCCGGCCCCACCTGTCATTGACACTAACTAGCCCTGTGCCACTGACGTGTGGCCCCCACACGTCAGGTTTGACCCGAGCCGCCCAGTTGACCCTGCTGACGTCACTGTGACGTGGGGCTGACGCAATAAGTATTTTCTGGATTTAAAAAATAATCAGGAAATTCCAGAAAATAGCTAAAACTTCAATAAATCATAGAAAATTAACCGTAACTCCAAATTAAATAATTTATATATGAAAAATTATCAGAAAAATTCAAGGAATCCATCTGTACCATTTTCATGCATGTTAGAACAACTTATGGCTGCTGTTTAGCACAAATCAATTAAATGGCATTTGAATAATCACATATGGAGTTTGAATTTGAATCTTGTATTCAAACCAACTTCATTTAATCTGTTGCTAGTTGCATTAGCCCAAAACACATTCATTTTGCCATGTCATGATCATGCATCATATTGTGCATTGCATTGATTGTGTTCCCTTCTGTGTTGCCGGTATTTGCCCCCTTTCGATAGACGTGATACCGATGATGTGATCGTTGACACTGATGAAGACTCAATGTTATCTTCAGAAGTGCCAGGCAAGCAAAA
>NW_021182609.1:0-1107 GCF_002162155.2 Triticum dicoccoides | reverse complement strand
GCCAAACGAGGAGAAGTTGCCTACCAATTGGAACTACCTCCGCACCTCTCCAGAGTCCACGATGTCTTCCACGTTTCTCAACTCAGGCGTTGCTTCTCGGATCCTATCCGTGGAGTGGACCACGAAACGCTTGATCTCCAAGATAATCTTACATATCGAGAGTACCCCATTCGTATCCTCGATCAGGCCGAGCGTACCACTCGACGTCATAATATCAAGTTTCTCAAAGTACAATGGTCGCACCATTCTGAGGATGAAGCAACTTGGGAAAGGGAGGATCGTCTTCGACTCGAGTATCCCGCCTTCTTCCCGGAGGAACCCAAATCTCGGGACGAGATTCTTTTGAGTGGGGGTGAGTTGTCACATCCTAGTTAGCCATGCATTAGAGTGTTGCATCATGTTTACTTTTTCATCAGAAACCTGAAATGGGGATGACAGAACCCCCAGCCCCCTCTGAAACCAACTAGGATTACTAAAAATAATTTTCAATGAACCTGAAATGCCCTTCTAAAATGCCCATCATTTTTGTCTTGGTTCAGAACCTCTGCCAAAAGTGGTGCACATTTTTCTAGGCCAGCTTAGGGTTTTTGAATTAAATCATAAGTATTTGAATTTGGGCATTTAAAATTATATAAAATATTTAAATGCTCAAATAACTCCAAACTAAAATGTTTCATGTTGGAAATAATCCAACTATGGACCAGGAGTAGTTTGGTGATTTTTGGAGTTGCCTAAGTATTTTATTAAATTCAACAAAGTTGCAGAGGTATTAAAAAACAGAAAACAGAAAGAAAATAGAAAAAGGCTTACCTGGCGCCCAGGACCCGGCCCACCTGCCGGCCCAGCCCAGCACCGCGCCAGCGAGCTGCTTGCCGGCCAGGCAGGCAGGCAGGTGCTCGACGGCGAGCACCGCATGGGTGCCACGCACCTGCTCGCCGCCTCGCCGCCTCCCTCGCCCGGCTAACACCGTGAATCGGCCTCCCTCTCTCCCCCGAACCCCCCAGACACCCCCTCTCCTCTCCAGCTCCTCCCCCTCGCACGCCCCAGCCATGGCCGACGCCATCGCCGCCACCCCCTCGCTGTAGCCACGCCCTCCGTCCACCCCAC
>NW_021182608.1:0-1973 GCF_002162155.2 Triticum dicoccoides | reverse complement strand
AACCGCTGCAATAGGTGTCGATCTGTCTTTAGATTTGACGGATCGTTAGGTCATGTCCGCCGCACAGAACGCAAACCTAATTTTCCGTAAAACCTTGTACTGCCAATTCCAAAGTTAACTATGATCCTGACCGCAAAACAATGAATTTTGCTAGTTCTGCTCAATCTTCTATACACCGCCGCTGAAAACTTCTTCGATCTTGACTGATGATCTTTGTACTTCCAGACCGGCTCTTGCTGATCCGGCGGGTCGCAACTTCTCTATCCCAGAAAAAGATCCCTTCAAGAACTCCACATCACCGTGCGCAAGCCCCACGGTGGGCGCCAACTGTCGTGGATTTGTCACGGCAGATGTCCTTGTGAAAGGACTTAGTCGCGAGGCCAACGCATCTATGTGGTAGCTTGAGAGGGGTCGAGTGGGACGAGAGACGCAGGGCGGATCAACACACAAGACAAGGATTTAGACAGCTTCGGGCCCCGGGAAACATCATCCGGTAAAAACCCTACATGCTGTTTGAGGTTAGGTCTCATTATCATCACGAGGGAGTCGCCGTAAACCGGCTCTCCTCTTTGTGTCTAGCCCCAAGATTGTTTCTTCTTGCTTGTAGCTTGTCCCTCCTTGGGGAGCCCTGCCCCTCCTTATATATGTTGAAGGGGCGGGTTACATGTGGAGTCCTATTAGGATTAGGACTAGTCTATCTCTAATACAAACCGGATACAAGTCCAGGTCTTAACTCCTTGTAAGACAAATATTCCTTATGCCTTTCCTCTTAAACCGGCCCACCATAGTATGAACCGGCCTTCATGAACCGCCCGTTGGGCCACCAGGTCTTGTCGCTCCTTGCACCCGCCTGCCGGATACCAATGAGTCATGAACCGCCAGGTCCAAACGGGTCGCCGGTGAACCGCCAAGCGTCAGCGGGGTCTCAAATAAACCACCAAGTCCGGCCGGGTTAACTCCCGGCCGGTTTACACCGCGGGGTATATCCCCGACAATCCCCCTCCGGCAGGGTGCCGGAACAGGGTCCCGATTGGTTTTTGGTGGCTACAGAGGCTTGCGGCGGCGGAACTCCCTATCTAGGTTCTGTTCTGGAAGTTTTAGGGTATGTAGGTATATATGGGTGCAGGGTGTATGTCGGTGGAGCTACGGGGGTCCCACGAGGCAGGGGGGCACGCCCCCGGGGGGGGGAGGGGGGCTCCTCCCACCCTCGTGCGCACCTCCCATATCTCCTGACGTGCACTCCAAGTCCTTCGGGTAGCTTTCCTTTCAAAAATAACTTCTCCAGTTGATTTCGTTCTGTTTTGACTCCGTCTGATATTCCTTTTCCTCGTAACACTAAAATAGGCATAAAACAGCAAATTTGGGCTGGGCCTCCGGTTAATAGGTTAGTCCCAAAAATAATATAAAAGTGGATAGTAAAGCCCAATATTGCCTAAAACAGATAATAAAATAGCATGAATGCTTCATAAATTATAGATACGTTGGAGACGTATAACATCCCCAAGCTTAATTCCTACTCGTCCTCGAGTAGGTAAATGATAAAAGAAAGAATTTATGAAGTGTGAATGCTAGAGGTTCACAAGTTTGATCAATGATAATTTCAATCACCTTTACTAGCATCATTATATGTCATAACAGTAGTTCATCTCATAAAACTTTTCACGAACTAGTAACAAGCAATTCACATGTTAAAGCATAGACCATAAACATTCTTGAAAACTAGCAAACTTCATTCTTAGTCATCAGAACAATTGCAATTCATCTTATTTTCAGGAATAGCAAACTTCACATACTCAACTATCATATAGTCTTCTACAATTGTTAACACTCACGCAATGCTTGTGGTTATGAAGTTTTAATCAGACACAGAGAAAGATTGGGGCTTGTAATGTTGCCTCCAAACGTATTCACCTTTGGGTGATGTCAATAATAATAGTTCATGCTAACGTACATCCAATTGGATATATATATAT
>NW_021182607.1:0-1107 GCF_002162155.2 Triticum dicoccoides | reverse complement strand
AGTGCTATGGATGGCGTTCTCGTAGGGAGACGGGAGCGGATCCATAGTGGTGTATTGATATGGTGAATATGTGGACTCGTGTGCGCCACCTCAAAAGAGTCGCTTGCAGTCGTAGTTTAGGATAGCCACCGAGTCAAAGCTGGCTTGCTGCAGTCAAACTCCACCATCCCCTTTGTTGATAATGATGCATGTGTAGATAGATCTGATGTAAGTCTTGCTGGGTACATTTGTACTCACGTTTGCCTATTTTATGTTTTGCAGAGAGACTTCAGTCTCACTAGTAGTTCCGCTTGGACTTCGACGTTTAGCTTGATACCTCAGCTACGATCTTGTGCCCTCGGCAGGATCTGAT
Source organism: Triticum dicoccoides (assembly GCF_002162155.2). Lineage (NCBI taxonomy): Eukaryota > Viridiplantae > Streptophyta > Magnoliopsida > Poales > Poaceae > Triticum > Triticum dicoccoides. The sequence goes on along the minus strand of NW_021182607.1, from coordinate 755 downwards.
CGATAGTCAGGCTTCTCAGCCTTTTTCATTTATAGATGTCTGTACTCAGACATGATAGCTTCCGCTTGTGCTTTGACTTGTATGCTCTGATTGTTGGGTCATGAGACCCATGTTTGTAATGTCTCGCTCCTCGGAGCCTATTGAATAGACTACTTGAGTCGTAGAGTCATGTTGTGATGCCATGTTGTATTTGCACATATCGAGCATATTGTGTGTATGTTATTGAAATGCTTGGTATGTGTGGGATCTGACCATCTAGTTGTTTATCTTTAGTAGCCTCTCTTACGGGGAAATGTCTCCTAGTGTTTCCACCGAGCCATGGTAGCTTGCTACTGCTCCGGAACACTTAGGCTGGCCGGCATGTGTCCTTCTTCGCTCCTGTGTCTGTCCCTTCGGGGAAATGTCACGCGGTGAATACCGGAGTCCTGTTAGCCCGCTACAGCCCGGTTCACCGGAGTCCTGCTAGCCCAGTGCTACAGCCTGGATTCACTCGCTGATGACCGACACGTTCGATGCTGGGTCATGGATGCCTGTCCCTGTAAGTCTGTGCCGCTTTGGGTTTACGACTAGCCATGTCAGCCCGGGCTCCTTATCATATGGATGCTAGCGACACTGTCATATACGTGTGCCAAAAGGCGCAAACGGTCCCGGGCAAAGGTAAGGCGACACCCGTGGGAATACCGTGCATGAGGCCGCAAAGTGATATGAGGTGTTACATGCTAGATCGATGTGGCATTGAGTCGGGGTCCTGACAT
>NW_021182606.1:0-1052 GCF_002162155.2 Triticum dicoccoides | reverse complement strand
ATTAATTAATTAATTAATTAAGTTAATTAATCTGGTTTAATTAAATTAATTAACTAGTTAAGTTTAATTAAACTGTAATTAGATTAACCTAAACCCTAATTAACCTAAATAGAGAATGACAGGTGGGTCCCACTGGACCCACATGTCAGGGTTGACTCAGTCAACCCCTGTTGACTGCTGACGTCAGCATGACATCATGCTGACGTCATAAATACCTTTTTTTCGAATTAATTAAATAAATAATTAAATTCCAAAATTATTAAAATCTTTTAAAAATCATATCTTTTAATCCGTAACTCGGATTAAAATATTTTCAACATGAAAGTTGCTCAGAACGACGAGACGATTCCGGATACGCAGTCCGTTCGTCCACCACACCCCCCTAACCTATCGAACCTGCAAACTTTCCTCTCCGGTTCATCTGTCTGACAGACGTCCGGAACCGGGAAAACTTCCCCGGATGTTTTCCCCCCCTAACCAGTACCCCCTCATACCACGTTAGGGCACGCCTAGCATCACTTCTTGACATGTCATGCATCGATATGCATCTGTTTACTTGGTATTCATTGTTTCTTCCCCCTCTTCTCTCCGGTAGACTACGAGACCGATGCTGCTGCTGCCCAGTTCGACTACGGAGTTGACGACCCCTCTCTCTTGCCAGAGCAACCAGGCAAGCCCCCCCCTTGATCACCAGATATCGCCTATTCTTATCTATACTGCTTGCATTAGAGTAGTGTAGCATGTTACTGCTTTCCGTTGATCCTATTCTGATGCATAGCCTGACATTGTTGCTACACCTGTTGATACCTTACCTGCAATCCTAAATGCTTAGTATAGGATGCTAGTTTATCATCATTGGCCCTACATTCTTGTCAGTCTGCCTTGCTATACTATTGGGCCGTGATCACTCGGGAGGTGATCACGGGTATATACTATACATACCTACATACTATACAGATGGTGACTAAAGTCGGGTCAGCTCGAAGAGTACCCGCGAGTGATCCACGGATTGGGGGCTGAAAGGACCTTTGTCCCGACGGCCCTCTGTGTGG
>NW_021182605.1:0-972 GCF_002162155.2 Triticum dicoccoides | reverse complement strand
TGCTGCTGGTGCCATCTCCCTCAACCTCTCCTCCCTTCCTTGCTGGATCAAGAAGGAGGAGACGTGGCTGTTCCGTACGTGTGTTGAACGCGGAGGTGCCGTCCGTTCGGCGCAGGTCATCGGTGATTTGGATCACGTCGAGTACGACTACATCATCACCTTGCAAGCTTCCGCACGCGATCTACAAGTGGTATGTAGATGCAAACTCTCTCCCTAGACTCGTTGCTTAGATGAACTCATAGATGGATCTTGGTGAAACCGTAGGAAAAATTTTAATTTTCTGCAACGTTCCCCAACAGTGGCATCATGAGCTAGGTCTATGCGTAGTTCTCTTTGCACGAGTAGAACACAACTTTGTTGTGGGCGTGGATTTTGTCATCTTACTTGCCTCTACTAGTCTTTTCTTGCTCAACGGTATTGTGGGATGAAGCGGCCCGGACCAACCTTACACGTACGCTTACGTGAGACCGATTCCACCGATTGACATGCACTAGTTGCATAAGGTGGCTGGCGGGTATCTGTCTCTCCCACCTTAGTTGGAGCGGAATCGATGAACAGGGCCCTTATGAAGGGTAAATAGAAGTTGACAAAATCACGTTGTGGTGATTCGTAGGTAAGAAAACATTCTTGCTAGAACCCAATTGCAGCCACGTAAAAGATGCAACAACAATTAGAGGACGTCTAACTTGTTTTTGCAGCGATTGATCATGTGATGTGATATGGCCAGAAGTTGTGATGAATGATGAATTGTGATGTATGAGATCATGTTCTTTGTAATAGGATTCACGACTTGCATGTCGATGAGTATGACAACCGGCAGGAGCCATAGGAGTTGTCATTATTTTTTGTATGACCTGCGTGTCATTGAATAACGTCATGTAAACTACTTTACTTTATTGCTAAACGTTAGTCATAGAAGTAGAAGTAGTCGTTGGCGTGACAACTTCATGAAGACACGATGATGGAGATCAT
>NW_021182604.1:0-1043 GCF_002162155.2 Triticum dicoccoides | reverse complement strand
ACCAAGGATAGTTAGCACACATCTCTTCAAATATTAACCAAGGATAGTTAGCACACATCTCTTCAAATATAGAAAATTTCAAATATAAAAACTGGATAAGAACCAAGGATAGTTAGAACACATCTCTTCAAATATAGCAAATTTCAAATATTCAAACTTGAAAAGAACCAAGGATAGTTAGCACACATCTCTTCAAATTAGAAAATTTCAAATATTAAAACTTGATAAGAACCAAGGATAGTTAGCACACATCTCTTCAAATATATAAAATTTCAAATATTAAAACTTGATAAGAACCAAGGATAGTTAGCACACATCTCTTCAAATATTGCAAATTTCAAATATTAAAACTTGATAAGCACCAAGGATAGTTAGCACATATCTCCTCAAATATTGAAAATTTCAAATATTAAAACTTGATAAGAACCAAGGATAGTTAGCACACATATCTTCAAATATAGCAAATTTCAAATATTAAAACTTGATAAGAACCAAGGATAGTTAGCAGACATCTCTTCAAATATTGCAAATTTCAAATATTAAAACATGATAAGAAGCAAGGATAGGTAGCACACATCTCTTCAAATATTGAAAATTTCAAATATTAAAACTTGATAAGAACCAAGGATAGTTAGCACACATCTCTTCAAATATAGCAAATTTCAAATATTAAAACTTGATAAGAACCAAGGATAGTTAGCAGACATCTCTTCAAATATTGCAAATTTCAAATATTAAAACTTGATAAGAACCAAGGATAGGTAGCACACATCTCTTCAAATATTGTAAATTTCAAATATTAAAACTTGATAAGTACCAAGGATAGTTAGCACACATCTCTTCAAATATAGCAAATTTCAAATATTAAAACTTGATAAGAACCAAGGATAGTTAGCACACATCTCTTCAAATATTGAAAATTTCAAATATTAAAACTTGATAAGAACCAAGGATAGTTAGCACACATCTCTTCAAATATTGCAAATTTCAAATATTAAAACTTGATAAAACCAAGGATAGTTAGCACACATCTCTTCAAATAT
>NW_021182603.1:0-2376 GCF_002162155.2 Triticum dicoccoides | reverse complement strand
GATGACCGACACGTAAACGCACCCAGAGGTTCGTCAATCGTGGAAATCACTCCGGGACCCCAAAACAGTGAGTAATAGTCCACGAGACGGCCAGAATTGGCCAAAATTGTGAGTGTTGATGACCGACACATAAACGCACCCCCGGGGTTCATCAATCGTGGAAATCACATCGGGACCCCAAAACTGAGTAATAATCCAAGAAACGGGCCAGAATCGGCCAAAACTGCGAGACTTGACGACCAACACGAAAGCACACCTTGGGGTTCGACAACAATGGAAATCGCTTTAGGACCGTAAAACGGTGAGTAATAGTCCACGAAAGGGACATAATCGACAAAAACCGCGATTGTTGATGACCAAAACATAAATGCACCAGGGGTTCGTCAATCGTGGAAATCCCTCCGGGACCCGAAACTGCGAGTAATAGTCCACAAAACGGGCGAGAATCGGCCAAAACTGCGAGTGTTGATGAATGACACGTTAGTGCATCTTTGGGTTCAACAACTATGGAAATCGGTTCGGCACCCCAAAAAGGTGAGTGATAGTCCACGAAACGGGTCAAAATTGGCCAGAACTATGAGTGTTGACGACGGGCACGTAAACGCACCCCCGGGATCGTGAATCGTGGAAATCGCTCTGGGACCCCAAAACGGTGAGTAATAGTCCACGAGACGGACCAGAATTGGGCAAAATGGTGAGTGTTGATAACCGACACATAAACGCACCCCGGGGATCGCAAATCGTGTAAATCGCTCTAGGACCCCAAAACGGTGAGTAATAGTGCACCAAACGGACCAGAATCGGCCAAAACTGCGATTGTTGATGACCGACACGTAAGCGCACCGTAGGGTTTGTCAATCATGGAAATCACTTCGGGATACCAAAACTGTGTAATAGTTCAAAAACGGGCCAAAATCGGCCAAAACTGCGAGTCTTGACGACCAACACGCAAGCACACCTTGGGGTTCGACAAAAATGGAAATCTCTTTGGGACCCCAAAACGGTGAGTAATAGTCCACGAAACGGGTCGGAATCAACAAAACCTGCGAGTGTTGATGCCCGACACGTAAACGCACCCAGAGGTTCGTCAATCGTGGAAATCACTCCGGGACCCCAAAACAGTGAGTAATAGTCCACGAGACGGCCAGAATTGGCCAAAATTGTGAGTGTTGATGACCGACACATAAACACACCCCCGGGGTTCATCAATCGTGGAAATCACATCGGGACCCCAAAACTGAGTAATAATCCAAGAAACGGGCCAGAATCGGCCAAAACTGCGAGACTTGACGACCAACACGAAAGCACACCTTGGGGTTCGACAACAATGGAAATCGCTTTAGGACCGTAAAACGGTGAGTAATAGTCCACGAAAGGGACATAATCGACAAAAACCGCGATTGTTGATGACCAAAACATAAATGCACCAGGGGTTCGTCAATCGTGGAAATCCCTCTGGGACCCGAAACTGCGAGTAATAGTCCACAAAACGGGCGAGAATCGGCCAAAACTGCGAGTGTTGATGAATGACACGTAAGTGCATCTTTGGGTTCAACAACTATGGAAATCGGTTCGGCACCCCAAAAAGGTGAGTGATAGTCCACGAAATGGGTCAAAATTGGCCAGAACTATGAGTGTTGACGACGGGCACGTAAACGCACCCCCGGGATCGTGAATCGTGGAAATCGCTCTGGGACCCCAAAATGGTGAGTAATAGTCCACGAGACGGACCAGAATTGGGCAAAATGGTGAGTGTTGATAACCGACACATAAACGCACCCCGGGGATCGCAAATCGTGTAAATCGCTCTAGGACCCCAAAACGGTGAGTAATAGTGCACCAAACGGACCAGAATCGGCCAAAACTGCGATTGTTGATGACCGACACGTAAGCGCACCGTAGGGTTTGTCAATCGTGGAAATCACTTCGGGATGCCAAAACTGTGTGATAGTTCAAAAACGGGCCAAAATCGGCCAAAACTGCGAGTCTTGACGACCAACACGCAAGCACACCTTGGGGTTCGACAAAAATGGAAATCTCTTTGGGACCCCAAAACGGTGAGTAATAGTCCACGAAACGGGTCGGAATCAACAAAACCTGTGAGTGTTGATGACCGACACGTAAACGCACCCAGAGGTTCGTCAATCGTGGAAATCACTCCGGGACCCCAAAACAGTGAGTAATAGTCCACGAGACGGCCAGAATTGGCCAAAATTGTGAGTGTTGATGACCGACACATAAACGCACCCCCGGGGTTCATCAATCGTGGAAATCACATCGGGACCCCAAAACTGAGTAATAATCCAAGAAACGGGCCAGAATCGGCCAAAACTGCGAGACTTGACGACCAACACGAAAGCACACCTTGGGGTTCGA
>NW_021182602.1:0-1216 GCF_002162155.2 Triticum dicoccoides | reverse complement strand
GGATCGTCAAAGTCGTCTCCACCAAATCGATAGTTATCATCTCATCGAAAGATCGGGACACCCTCGCCTCTATCAAGTGGTATCAGTTTTCAGGTTGCTCGGTGAGAATTTCCAGTTTTCCTAGATTAGATTTATTTTCTTACCTATTGTCCAAGAAAAAGCCAAAAAAAAGAGTTAGATCTATTCATCCTTGGTCCAAGCCAGTCTGAGCCTTTGCAATTTTCTTTTCATTGCTTGCATAGTTGAATTATCGGTTGCATCGTCGTGTCGAGTTGCTGGTCTTAGTGTCTAGTTCGTTTAGAGTTTCGAGTTCTGTTCACATTAGTCACGCCACCGCTGCATCATTATCTCTTCCGCTGTCCACCACCAATCCATCAATTTCCACCACGTGCTACCCACCATTCATTGTCATAATAATAGTTGAGATCGTTCACATCTTCACTTGATCCAATCTGCATCTTATCTAGTTTGTTTTGGAAAGAGGGAGAAAAAAAAGAGAGAAAAAAAAACGAGAGAAAAAAAAGAGAAAAAAAGTCAGAGAAAAAAAGGAGAGAAAGAAAAAAAAAGTGCGAGAAAAAAAAGAGAAAAAAAACAAAATTCAGATCTTTTTAGACTCAATCTCGTAGTTGAATTCGGATTGGAATCTGTTTTGTGCACTGTTCAGTAAAACAGCTTGGCTGTTGTTTCACATCATTATCTTTACTGCCGTTGTGATCTTCACTTATATCTTGCTGTCCAGAGCTACTTAGTATCCTTCATTGATGCTGGTTGTGCTACGACGTGACCTCATTACTGTTCTAGGCTCGCGTCTCTAGTTCGGTCTAGCCTAGGACCAGCACAGTATCGTCGTTGAGCGTTTATTCAACATTGCATCTTTGAATTGATTATTGCTAATCTTTTGCTACCATATATAGCCAACCCAGCTCCACATATTTCTACACCGTGTATACGTACGCTCCCCTGGCAATCGCTTTACTCAATATTCGGAGTTACTTGACACCGCTGGTTGCCGATCACCGCCTGCTGCATGGTAAGAACTTGTAAGACATTGATATTTGCTTTACTGTGAGCGTTTTACCACCACATCCTAGTAGTTATACGAACATTATTTTTGGGTTTTGTTTCTTGTTCTACTAATCATGACAGGATCCAGAGTCAATTCATGGGCTTTGTCGATCGCGGGAGACGTGCCACCACCTTTGCAAATACCACAACC
>NW_021182601.1:3805-6265 GCF_002162155.2 Triticum dicoccoides | reverse complement strand
GGTTAACAAGGGAGGTCAGAGGGCGCGGCGGTGCTGAACTTGATGAATTCCGGCGAGGCCGGCAGGGGCGCAGCGCAGGAGGGGCAGAGGCCAGCTTGCTGATGAGGCGGCCATGCCTCAGTAGGGGCCGGCAGGAGGGTCGACGGGGCGACACTCCCCGGAGTCGGGGCAGAAGGGGACGGGTCCAGGGGCTCCTCCCCTGGCGACGGAGCTGACGAGCCGGTGGCGCCGTGTAGACGAGGATGCAGCGAGGAGGTAGAGGGCGGAGGATGGAGCAGGTCTGGCGAGGAAGATGGAGGGGAGGCCCAGCAGGCTGTGGTGCCCGGCGTCCCTGGCGATGCGGCAGGGCGGCGAGCTCGGCCCTCGTGGTGATGGTGGAGGAGAGCAGGGGACGGGATCGTGCATAGGAGCGAGAGGGAGGAGGAGTGGAGAGACAAGGGAGAGTGGGGGGATCGAGGGCAAAGCCCTGTGCGTGTGTGGCGGCGCAGGAGGAGAACGAAGGGAGACGGAGATGGGATCGAGCGAAGGCGGCGCTCGGGGGGAGGACAAGGGGAATCGAGGGGATGGGGTCTCCTGGCGCTAGGTTAGGATTAGATGGGCCTGGAGGCCGGCCCAGTGGGGAGGGCGCCGGCTGGGCCTTAGAAGGCTGCGGGCCTGCTGGTTTTTCTCTTCCTCTCTCTCTTTCTCTAAAATCTCTTTTTCCATTAAAAAACAAAACGGAAAAAGAGAAAGAAAAGAAAGAGAAGTTAGGGATGGAATCTGGGCATGGGGATAATTTTCACGGACTCGTAAAAATATTCTTGGTCCGAGAAAATTAGAAGTGGCAAGATCGGAAGATATGAATTCAAACTCATTTGAATTTAATCAAATGGTTTGAACTAGGGCTAGGGTTTTGAAGTGCCCAAAAATGTTGAGAATTTAGGTGGAGCTCGGGGAAGTGACGAAAGAAATTACAGGAAAAGTTTGGGGACCAAGCTTGAAGCGGAAAGGGGCATGTGATAAATTGCAAGTGTGTTATAGGTGATTCCGAAAATGGAATATTTAATATAGCTCCCTAATATCGGGAGGATATGTTATAAAGAGAATCACCAAGTGAATTCCCTCGGTTTAAATGGATCAAAGATCCATGCCATTTATTTAGTTGAGTTAAAAAAAGAAATGACATGATGGCATGATGGCATGATGCAAAGCAAAAATAAAAGGGCAAGCACAAATGAAACAAAAGGCGAAACCCAGAATATATGGAAGTCTTCTCGAGCATCGGTCTCAGGGCGTTACAACACTCCACCACTACGAGAGGATCTCGTCCTGAGATCTAGAATGGCATCGGAGGGAAAAAAATGGACGAGAAAGAGAAGAGGTAAAACTAAGTTGCTTCTTTGACAAACGAGTGAAACCAAAGGACCTTGAAAAGGTTAAGCCATTTCGAGAAGAGAATACAACGGAGATGAACAAAGTTGAAAACACTCCGTTAGAAAAGAGGAACAAGGAAGAAACAACTTCGAGCAGCACTCCGGTTGAAAAATTATGCAAGACTTGATAAGATGAAAATAACTTGAGCAGAGGGCACAACACTCCGGTTAAATGTATAAACCGAGAAAAGAACACGGTCCTGAGAAAACAAGAATATGGGTGAAAAGAACAACACCACAATGCCTGCGGAACGAAAGAATAGAATATAGATAATTGAAATAAAAGAATGGAGAAGAAAATGCCAACTTCTGCCACAAAAGAGCTTGAAAAGGCATCCTCAGGAGAAAAGTCCAATGGAGTTATTGGAACACCAACAACGAAAAGAATAGGCTTGATATGGTCTTATGGAGAACATCTCAAAACTAAGAGGTGAAATTCTGCCACTAACGGAAACAATTGATTGGATTGATATAAACAAAGAGACGAGACTATATTTCACCGGGAGGATAGATGAAGAACTTGGGTCACTTATAAGCACCATAATTAGCAACAATCCTTAGGGAAGGCTTTAGGTGGAATATAACCCAAGATAACTCCAACGAAGAGGTTGATGGATTTAATATATCTCATTCTTAACAACATGTGAATCATGAAGCATGAACTCAAATTATCAAGAATGACATAAATACCACCTCCAATGATATGGATGAAAGAAATGCACTCCGGAATGCGAGATGAAGAATGCTTGAGCTCCTTAAAAGGAATCTTGATGAGAACTTGGAGAAGGAATTAAATCCTTGATGAACCATCATGTAGAACCTTCATGAAGAACTCCGGTAACAAAAGGATGATCACACGAAAGGAAAGAGAAGTTCAAAACACAAGGTGAAGTCCTGCGATGATTTAGATGAATCTCCGTGGTGATATAATCTCGTCCTCAGGGCACACTCAGATTGTCCAAACTTCCGGTAGGCCAGCCCGGAGTTGCCCCTAGTGGCCACCGGCGGCTGACGAGGTGGACCAACACTCAGAGGAACACTGGCCCGG
>NW_021182601.1:0-3773 GCF_002162155.2 Triticum dicoccoides | reverse complement strand
GAGGAGTTTTATTCAAGGCGAACTGTCAAGCGGTTCCCATTATCACCCAACTAGCAACGCTATAAGAGGGGCTGAGCAAAGCGGTAACATAGCCAATCAACGGTTTGCTAGAACATGGTGGGTTAGAGGTTTGACATGGCAATTTGGGAGGCATGATAAGCAAGTGGTAGGCATCGTAGCATAGGCATAGCAAAAGAGCGAGCATCTAGCAAACAAAGATAGAAGTGATTTCGAGGATATGATCATCTTGCCTGCAAAGTTGTCAAAGTTGACTTGATCCTCGTGAGAAAACTCAGCGGGCTCCTCGTTAGCGAACTCGTCTCCCGGCTCTACCCAAACAAGACAAACAAGCAAAAGGAACACAATGAACCACGTGCAATGCTCGAACAACATGATGCAAACATGGTATGCTATGCAGGATGCGATATGTGATGCATATGCAAGATTTGACAAGGAATGATTGAACCTGGCCTCAACTTGGATATCCAAAAGTGCCACTAGAAAGGTGAGGTGATTTCGGTTGAAATCGATATAAAGATCACCGGAATCGGATGCACGGTTTGGAAATGGCAAGCAAAACAAATATGGCACCGGTCTGCGATAATCAGCAAGTAGCCATCTAAATGTGCCAAGATAAATATGCTACAACACTCAAACATGGCAACAAAATACATGTCAGGGATCCACTCATGATGCTTGACAAAAGATGAACACTGAGATATGGCCAATTCATCCATTAACAGGTTCAAACAAGCATGGCAAAAATGCAAATGATAACAGGTTTCAGACTTAGTGAAATTAACACAAGTCTGGAATTTTAACATCAGGTAGCACACTTTAGAGCATGAAAACTACATGCTATAGGAACTTAACATGGCAAAGCAAGGCATGACATGAAGCTACTCAAAGCACTTAACAAAAATCCCTTAGTGACCTTGAGCCAAAAGGGATCAGAAAATCCAATTGCAAGCATGTGAACATGGCAAAAACATAATCAGATTACAGACTTAGTGAAAAACTGGAGCATGCAAATCATTTAGCGAGTAGGCATGTTCACGAGCTCGATGCACTCACTACAGAGCATGGCATGACAAACTAAGCATACACCCATCAAGAATACATGTCATGGAAGCTAGATATGGCAAGAACAACAACATAGCATGCACGGATCAATAGCAACATCCTCGGCAAAATCGCTAACAAGTCAAAAATCTGCCAGGATTAGCGAAATAGCAAAAGTAGAGCTCGATTGACTCAAGCTAGGGTGCTCCATAAATGCAAAAAAGACATGGATGGATAGAGCACCACAATGTTAACAAATCATTCTTACTGATCATCCTCAAAAGAGGCACGGATCACTAGGAAACAACATGAACATATGGCATAATGACAAAATCAGAACAAGGACTTAGTGAAATTCCAAGTCCTTGAAAACAGCATTACCGAGTACGCTACTTTGCAAGCTTGTGCTAGTCACCACACATATCACAAAAATAGATGGTAAGCACCTCTGTAAACATGGCATGGCATATAACAAAACTCATGTAGAGCTCAGGAGCATATCATGCACACATTAATCATGGCAAAAATGACAAATATCTATTTAATGAAACTGATCTGGCAATTTTATCACATAGCCCTCTTCCAACAGCATTTCGGGCATCAAGATGAGCTCAAATGAAAATAATGCAATGAGATGAAATGATGTACTCTCTGAGATGAACATTTTGATATGCTACACGCGCAAATCGGAGCTACGGATGCAGAGTTACGACATGCCAAAGTTTGCAAAATAATTAGGGTTTTCGGGGGAAAAGTCAACCGGGTGAAGTTCCAGATTTGGATCCACTTTAGCTTGCACGCCCAATGAGGTTCGACGGGAATGGCGCCACGGAGGCCGGACTTGCCGAGGTCACCCGAAGGAGCTAGGAGAGGTCGGAGGGGAGGAAGCCGGCGAGGACCCGTGGCGGCGCGGTGAGGGCAGACTTGGTGCCGGCCAGAGCGGGCGGTGGAGGGACGCAGCAGCCGGTCGGGGCGGCACGGAGGAGTTGGTGCGGTGGCCGGCGCGGCGACCTGGTGGCGGGGCCGGTGGAAGGAGAAGGCGGGTCGCGGGCGGACGAAGCGGGCGGCGACGCTCTCGGGATGGGCCGTGGGGGCCGGCGATGGGCTTCCCGGGCCCTGGCGGCGCGGCGAACTGGGGACCGGGCGGCGGCCAATCCCGCAGCAACACATGGCGGCGGCGGCGGATTCGGACGTGTCCGACCGGACGGAAAAGTGTCCGGCGGCGCGTGGAGAGGGAGGGGACTAGGGTTTCGTCCGGATTTCGGGGAAGGGATCTATATATAGGCATAGAGGGAGCTAGGAAGCTCGAAATGGAGTGCGGTTTTCGGCCACGCGATCGTGATCGAACGCTCTAGATGATGGAGAGGGTTTAGGTGGGTTTGGGACAAATTGAAAGGGTGTTGGGCTGCAACACACACGAGGCCTTTTCGGTCCCTCGGTTAACCGTTGGAGTATCGAACGAAGTCCAAATGGCACGAAACTTGACAGGCGGTCTATCGGTAGTAAACCAAGGCCGCATGGCAAGTCTCGGTCCAATCCGGAAATGTTTAACCCCCACACACGAAAAGAGGTAGAAAGGACCACCGGAGGAGATAGGAGCGCCGGAATGCAAAACGGACAACGGGGAAAATGCTCGGATACATGAGACGAACACGAATAAAAATGCAATGCACATGATGACATGATATGAGATGCATGACAAAGGCAACAACACACGGAGACAAAAACCCGAACCCGAGGAAAATAAAATAATTTAGTGCCGGAAACGGCAAGAGTTGGGATACATATAAGGTAAATTACATCCGGGGTGTTACATAAAGCCAAGTGCGAACCTAAACTTACGAAAATATTATCAGTTTGAAAACATCCTGGAATGTAGGTGACTAAAAAATGTCAGTTTAGCACAAAGCTACAAATTGTAGAATTCATAAAAAAAATAAGCATAAAAAGATGTCTAATGCAGAAAATTGCTGAGCCAGATCAATTAACTCTAAATTTTATTTATGTGACCTAGAACCCGGATATGTCTACGACCTGAACCAGAAAATTGCTGAGCCAGATCATTCTTACTCCACGGTATTCATCATCAACAATGAGGCTGCACTTACACCTTGACATACACCTTCAAGCAATCAAACCTTAGCCCAATGCAACAGAAGCATAGCTCCATGAGCAGATAAAGCATTGAAACTATAGGTGCAGAAGAAAAGTAGAAGTAGAAATAAAGTAGGTGCCTCCTCTCCGAGCGCCGCTGTCGCCGCCGCCTCTCCCAGTGCCGCCGCCGCCATAGCCCCTTCCCCTAGATCCCAAGGGGGTCGGGGTGAGCACCGTCGATGATCACCTCGGCCTCCCCCTGTGTCGGCGGCGGCATAGCAGAGGTGGTCGAGCCATCGAGGTGAGCAGCGGTGGGCAGCTATACGGTATGTCCTCTTCTTTTTCTCTTTCATCCACGACGCCTCCGCGCCTTCCAGCGTCACCTCACCAACCACCACCAACAGCAGCATAGGGATCTATAGCTAGTGAACAATGAATCGATTGCAGAAACAGAGCAGAGGTAACTTGGAATGGAAGAAGAAAAGAAGTTTATTGGGTGGCAACGACCTTGTGTGGGGTGGACGACGTCATCGTCAAGGTCCAGGTCAATGTCCTCCTCGTCCATGGAGGGAGGGCACCTACTGCATCCAAAACGTACAAAAAGTAAATAAGCAAGG
>NW_021182600.1:0-1855 GCF_002162155.2 Triticum dicoccoides | reverse complement strand
TAGCACAATCTTCACGATCCAGGTTGCACTTCATAGGAACGTTGTTTCGATCACCATCTTTGTCTTGAAGTCTTGCTCTGAGAAATCCTGTCAACATGACACGGAGGGAAGGAGGAGACTCTAGAAGGGTCGATCTTCTCGAAGATCGAACAACTCACGGAATGAGACATAGGACCATCTCTCGGGTTTAGACACGAGATACACATCAAGAGGGTGGAAAGAAACGGATGACGAAGGTTCACTAGGTGGACAATAATTCCACACCTAAGAAGGTGGTAAACGGTTGCCAACGTAGCGAGGAGTTGAATTGCCATGATACCACGACGAAACATCCTGGAGAAGGGTGATTCGTAGATTATTATCTTAAGTGGCAAAAAGAATTACCTTTGATATAGAGATCATTGAGACTCTCTATATCAGCCTAAGGCAAATCACAGCAATCGACTGGCGGGGATCGGTAGAATGGCATACTCGGACTTGGATGATGTGGATTACCTTGTTGAAGACAATGTAATGGATGAATTTGCTTATCACCGGAAATGGATGAGACCCATGGTAGAATGACACATTGGCGGTGCAAGCTAGGAACAAAATGCAAATGCTGGGAATGATTCTGGTAACTGGGGAAGAACCCAACAATAGAGGGTGAATTCACTGTTTGAAAAGGTCATAGCATTGCCGAGGAAACTGAGAGTAATCCCAGTTAGAGCCGATGATAACACGTAATGCTTGTGCGTGCTCTCAAGAACTTGAGCATTTCCACAATCATCAAGGTTTTATCAACATCCGTGTCAAGGGTGCCGACAGCACAACATACTACCATGATGAATAGCGATGGACGGTGCATATGCAAAGGAGGATAACACTTTCTCAGATTTCACCTTAGCGAGGCCAAGGGAACGAAATCTGGATGATCGCCCGAGAGACATTTAGCACTCCGCTTCTAATGTTCTCCTTGATGTGCTAGTGTAACCCATTCATAGATATGGTTTGATATCTAGAACATCAAGTAAAAAGGTCGGACTTCGGAACACCGAAATCCATAGGGGCAACTAGGGAGTAAATCCTACGAAATCCTTATGGGGAGGTGGCCAACTTCTTCAATCAAGATACTACAATAATAGGTCTTTCGGCTGGGTGGTGCTGGCCACGACATCCACTTTACTGGTTATCGCGCGACCAATATTATAATTCTTGGGAAATATTCCAACCATCATATCTGCCTGAGATTCAGATCTGGTTGGTGTCAGAATATTCCAGACTCATCGAGTCTAGGAAGGAAAACGAAAGTTTGCAACACAAATCGATGAGATGACGTTGCGGGATTCTCGGGAGATGAACTACGATAGCAAGCTCCAAAACATGAGCTGGTTCTGCTACAACATGTGAACACGATGTCCAAGACAAGCATGACCACAAAGTAGTCTTATAATAAAACACTACCGAGTTCAGGAGGGGGAACCATCATTAATGACATCGAAGTCTCCACGCGTGGAAGTCCAAAGAGTTCACCTTGGACAGACTCCTTTATCTTTGAACAACTCAATCAGTGGCTTGGTGTGCTAGGATATACATATAGAATGGAGGTTGCAAATCTCCAGACCACAGAATACTTCGCACGTATGCATGACTGACTTGGGATGATTCCAGAGGAAGCAAAACTAACTTTCTCAAATCCACGGCGGCAACTTTCACCAAATGCACGTGTATAAGAGGAAGTCACTCCTTTCATCAAACAAATACTTCATGAGTTAGCATGAAGAAGTGCTTTCAAAAGTTTCCAACACTAGCTTAATGTTCAACAAAATCATGGAGGAGATAAGGATGTTGTCAATGGGCTCAACAACAATTCTTC
>NW_021182599.1:0-1065 GCF_002162155.2 Triticum dicoccoides | reverse complement strand
GAAACAATCTGATGCTGCAGCAGAATCCGAGTCAAACTACAAGTCCAAAGGTGTTACATCACCTCCACTTGGGCCCATTGGCCTTGTACGACCTAGATTTAGTTTTAGGCTGCCTTGGGACGTCCTCCCACCTCCTTGGCCGCCACCCCTTGCTCCTATATAAGTAGATCCATCTAGTAGCTTTTCCTGGGGATTTGTTTAGTTAAAAGTTAGCCATTGCAACTTCGTGTACTTCGTTTGTGTCCAACGACCAGACCAAGACCGCTTCCGGATCCCCACCATTATCAATACCTCATATATATTTGCAATATTCAGATTGCTTTATCATATTCTTGCTCGTTCTTCGATTGCTTGCAGGAATAGACCTTCGTGGTCAGGCTGACCGTGCTTCCGGCATCGTCAGTAACCTCAGGAGATTGGTTTAGCGATTGCTAAGGCGGAACGTCATGCACGTTTGTAGCCAGATCGTCAAAGTCGTCTCCACCAAATCGATAGTTATCATCTCATCGAAAGATCGGGACACCCCGCCTCTATCATATGGTGGTAGATGGCAGCGGTGGTGGTATATGACAGCTGTGGTGGTATATGGATACGGATTCGAAGCGGTGGCGGATAAGCGGTGGTGGTAGATGGCAGGGGTGATGATGATGGTGCGGCGGCGGCGTGACAACTTATGACCAGAACTCAAAACTCTAAAAGACTAGACTCTAAGACCAGCAACTAGACACGACGATGCAACCGCAAATTCAACAAAGCAAAACCCTAAAAAGATTATGCAAAGGCTCAGATTGGTTCGGATATGATGAACTAACCCTAATTTTTTTTGTGGCTTTTTCGTGGACTGTAGGTATGAAGAACAGACTCGATCTAAACTACGAAAAACTGTAAAATCTCACCGAGCAACCTGGAAATCTGATACCACTTGATAGAGGCGAGGGTCCCGATCTTTCGATGAGATGGTAACTATCGATTTGGTGGAGACGACTTTGACGATCCGACTACAAACGTGCACGACGTTGCGCCTTAGCAATCGCTAAACCAATCTCCAGAGGTTATTGACCACGC
>NW_021182598.1:0-1140 GCF_002162155.2 Triticum dicoccoides | reverse complement strand
GACACCCCCTCTCCTCTCCAGCTCCTCCCCCTCGCACGCCCCAGCCATGGCCGACGCCATCGCCGCCACCCCCTCGCCGTAGCCACGCCCTCCGACCACCCCACGCCGTCTCACCGTGTCCAGGAGCTCCGCCGCTGTCCACTTCATCGAGCAGCCGAGCCCCGAGCGCTCGCAACGCCCGAGACCACCGCACCGACCTCGCCCGAGCTCACCGTCGCCGGAGATCCCCTTCAACGCCATCGTCGCTCCGGTCCATCTCCGGCCGCACCAAGGACTCCGTCGCACTCACTGTGAGCTTAGCCATCTTCCCCTCCCTTCCGTTCTTGCTCCCGAGCCGTGTAGCAACCTCCCGGAGCTCAACCGCACCCATCGCCGTGGACCTCGTCGCCGACGTGCTCCCGGTCATCCTCCGGCCACAAGATGGTGTCCATCTTACTCACCGTGTCACTTAGCACCTAGCTAGCCACTCCACGAGCCTCACCGAACCCTCTAGCGCCAAGTTCACCTCCGACCGAACCCCGGTGGCCGCCAAAGTCGTCGCCGGCGCCAACTCCGGCCACCCCGACCTCAACGGACTCCGCCAAGAGCTGCGGTTTGTCCTCAGCTCCCCTCCGGTGGTCTCCGCGGCCCATTTGGTGGCCGCAATGGCCAAAACCACTTCCGCCGCCGCGTCGGGCTCGCCGACGGCTAAACGCCGGTGCAGCCGACCCGGGTTTGACCACGGGTGGGCCCTGGTTGACTCCCCTGAGTCAATGACAGGTGGGGCCCAGCCCTGTTAATTAAACAGGATTAGTTTTAATTAAATTTTAATTAAAATAATCACCCTGACATGCGGGACCCACTGTCAGGTTTGACCCAAACCTGTTCCGTTGACCTGCTGACGTCACACTGATGTCAGGCTGACGCAGTAATTGATTTTCTGGATTTAATTTAAATCAGGAAATTCCAGAATATAATTTAAACTTCAAAAATTCATAACTTTTATTCTGTAACTCCAAATTGGACAAATTATATATGAAAAATGATCAGAAAAATCCAATCTATCCATCTGTACTATTTTCATGCATGATCAAACAAGTTAAATTGATGTTTTAAACAGAACAAGGAAAAGCACTTTAAAAGGCCATGTTTGAGTTTGAA
>NW_021182597.1:0-1080 GCF_002162155.2 Triticum dicoccoides | reverse complement strand
TAATAATCCAAGAAACGGGCCAGAATCGGCCAAAACTGCGAGACTTGACGACCAACACGAAAGCACACCTTGGGGTTCGACAACAATGGAAATCGCTTTAGGACCGTAAAACGGTGAGTAATAGTCCACGAAAGGGACATAATCGACAAAAACCGCGATTGTTGATGACCAAAACATAAATGCACCAGGGGTTCGTCAATCGTGGAAATCCCTCCGGGACCCGAAACTGCGAGTAATAGTCCACAAAACGGGCGAGAATCGGCCAAAACTGCGAGTGTTGATGAATGACACGTAAGTGCATCTTTGGGTTCAACAACTATGGAAATCGCTTCGGGACCCCAAAAAGGTGAGTGATATTCCACGAAACGGGTCAGAATTGGCCAGAACTATGAGTGTTGACGACGGGCACGTAAACGCACCCCCGGGATCGTGAATCGTGGAAATCGCTCTGGGACCCCAAAACGGTGAGTAATAGTCCACGAGACGGACCAGAATTGGGCAAAATGGTGAGTGTTGATAACCGACACATAAACGCACCCCGGGGATCGCAAATCGTGTAAATCGCTCTAGGACCCCAAAACGGTGAGTAATAGTGCATCAAACGGACCAGAATCGGCCAAAACTGCGATTGTTGATGACCGACACGTAAGCGCACCGTAGGGTTTGTCAATCGTGGAAATCACTTCGGGATGCCAAAACTGTGTGATAGTTCAAAAACGGGCCAAAATCGGCCAAAACTGCGAGTCTTGACGACCAACACGCAAGCACACCTTGGGGTTCGACAAAAATGGAAATCTCTTTGGGACCCCAAAACGGTGAGTAATAGTCCACGAAACGGGTCGGAATCAACAAAACCTGCGAGTGTTGATGACCGACACGTAAACGCACCCAGAGGTTCGTCAATCGTGGAAATCACTCCGGGACCCCAAAACAGTGAGTAATAGTCCACGAGACGGCCAGAATTGGCCAAAATTGTGAGTGTTGATGACCGACACATAAACGCACCCCCGGGGTTCATCAATCGTGGAAATCACATCGGGACCCCAAAACTGAGTAATAATCCAAGAAACGGGCCAGAAT
>NW_021182596.1:0-1196 GCF_002162155.2 Triticum dicoccoides | reverse complement strand
GTAGCACGTGGTGGAAATTGGTGGATTGGATGGTGGACAGCGGATGGGATAATGATGCAGCGGCTGCGTGACTAATGTGAACAGAACTCGAAACTCTAAAGGAACTAGACACTAAGACCAGCAACTCGACACGACGATGCAACCGATAATTCAACTATGCAAGCAATGAAAAGAAAATTGCAAAGGCTCAGACTGGCTTGGACCAAGGATGAATAGATCTAACTCTTTTTTGTGGCTTTTTCTTGGACAATAGGTAAGAAAATAAATCTAATCTAGGAAAACTAGAAATTCTCACCGAGCAACCTGAAAACTGATACCACTTGATAGAGGCGGGGTGTCCCGATCTTTCGATGAGATGATAACTATCAATTTGGTGAAGATGACTTTGACGATCCGACTACAAACGTGCACGACGTTGCGCCTTAGCAATCGCTAAACCAATCTTCTGAGGTTATTGACCACGCCGGAGCACGATCAACCTGACCACGAAGGTCTATTCCTGCAAGCAATCGAAGAACGAGCAAGAATATGATAAAAGCAATCTGAATATTGCGAATATATATGAAGTATTGATAAAGGTGGGGATCCGTAAGCGGTCTTGGTCTGGTCGTTGGACACAAATGAAGTACACGAAGTTGCAATGGCTAACTTTTAACTAAACAAATCCCAAGGAAAAGCTACTAGATGGATCTACTTATATAGAAGCAAAGGGTGGAGGCCAAGGAGGTGGGAGGACGTCCCAAGGCAGCCTAAAACTAAATCTAGGTCGTACAAGGCCAATGGGCCCAAGTGGAGGTGATGTAACACCTTTGGACTTGTAGTTTGACTCGGATTCTGCTGCAGCATCAGATTGTTTCGTCCACAACTCAACGCTCCGGACGAATTTGAAGGTGATTCCAATTGGGTTGGAAAGTGCACGAAATCTAGTTTCCAACAAAAAAAGAATCACCCAATTCGGAGTCCGTATGAAAAACTTGTGTGTGTTTTGAGTCAGGTGTGTCTGTGCAGTCCGAATCTGAATCCAGAACGTGAGAGACTTGGACTCTATCTTCTCTTGGGCCAAAAGTGACGTGAGAGAACTTTTTGGACAGCAAATAAACATCTCTTTCTTCCTTATCTTCATATGTGGATTGTACAAATGTCCCATACACCTGCAATTAGACAAAACACAAAAGTGTGTGAAGTATTTTTGTTCT
>NW_021182595.1:0-1032 GCF_002162155.2 Triticum dicoccoides | reverse complement strand
GAAGGTGCCCGTGAGATAATTACGAGGCGTGGCCGGGCATTCTTAGCCCTTGCCGCAAGTCCTCGAGACGGGGCAACGGGGTCACCTCTTTCGTGAGTCTCTGCTTGTTACCGCGCGTTCCTAATCCACTACGATTTGGATATTTGATCCGAGGGGCCTCTGGCCTGATAGCACTAACCATCACGTGGGCATAGTATGGGCGTTCTGCGTCGTATACATCAGCCAAAGCTTAATAGACGTCAGCGACTGAGTGGCGCGCGCCGGGTTGGACTGCGCAAGCGCCTGCCTTGTTGAAGGAGGTAGCTAGGTCTGCTCACCGGCCGCGTACGCAACGTGCAGGAGTTTCCGGGGAGATGGCCCATGACCCCTGGGGGCATAGGTTTAGTCCGGCGTGCTGACCTCTCTGTTAAGTCTAGGTCGGGTTGCGGTGTATTGTTTGGCCGAGGCCGGGCATGACCCAGGAAAGTGTGTCCGGCCGGAGTTAATCGAGCGTGGTGGGTAAGTTGGTGCACCCCTGCAGGGAAGAAAACATCTATCGATAGCCTGTCCTACGGTAACGGACACTTGGAGTTGTATCACGATCGATACAACTAGAACTGGATACTTGTGATGAGAACTGGATGGTGATGAGGATTTGATTGTGATGATAACTGGATAGTATGGCTCTGGGATTGCTTTCTCGCAGGGAGTCGAGAAAGGATCTCTGGCCGAGGTTGATAACACTACTACCACTTTACTTTATGCTACTCTACTCCCTCTTGTTTGCTGCAAGATGGTGGTTTCCAGAAGATGCTAGTCTTCGATAGGACTAGACCTTCTCTCTATTCTGGCATTTCTGCAGCCCAGTCCACATATACAGCCTTCCTTTGATAATGTTGCATATGTAGTGTAGATCCTTGCTTGCGAGTACTTTGGATGAGTACTCACGGTTGCTTTGCTCCCCCTTTTTCCCCTTCTTTCTTCTTTCTGGTTGTTGCAACCAGATGGTGGAGTCCAGGAGCCAGATGCCACCTTTGACGACTGCTGCTACCC
>NW_021182594.1:0-5811 GCF_002162155.2 Triticum dicoccoides | reverse complement strand
ATGTTAATCATAGAATTGCATCTCCTTATCACCCTCAGTCTAGTGGTCAAGTAGAATTGAGTAATAGAGAACTCAAATTAATCTTGCAAAAGACCGTTAATAGATCTAGAAAAAATTGGTCCAAGAAACTTGATGATGCATTATGGGCCTATAGAACTGCATATAAAAATCCTATGGGTATGTCTCCGTATAAAATGCTTTATGGAAAAGCATGTCACTTACCTCTCGAACTAGAACACAAGGCATATTGGGCTATTAAAGAGATCAATTACAATTTTAAACTTGCCGGTGAGAAGAGGTTATTTGATATTAGCTCACTTGATGAATGGAGAACCCAAGGCTACGAAAATGCCAAGTTGTTTAAAGAAAAAGTTAAAAGATGGCATGACAAAAGGATACAAAAGCGTGAGTTTAATATAGGTGATTATGTATTGCTATACAACTCTCGTTTAAGATTTTTTGCAGGAAAACTTCTCTCTAAATGGGAAGGTCCTTATGTTATCGAAGAGGTCTATCGTTCCGGTGCCATAATAATCAACAACTTCGAAGGCACAAATCCGAAGGTGGTGAACGGTCAAAGAATCAAACATTATATCTCAGGTAATCCCATTAATGTTGAAACAAATGTTATTGAAACCGTAACCCCGGAGGAATACATAAGGGACACTTTCCGGAACGTTTCAGACTCCGAAAAGGAATAGGTATGTGGTACGGTAAGTAAACCGACTCCAAAACAGTTTTTAAGGCAATATTTCTCTGTTTTGGAATATTTAGAAAAATAGAAAAATAAGAAGCAGTCCGGGAAGGACACGAGGGCCCCACGAGGGTGGAGGGCGTGCCCTACCCCCTGGGCGCGCCCCCTACCTCGTGTGCTCTCCGGACTCCGTTTTCGTACACGACACGTATTTTTGTCGGTAAAAATTCATTATATAACCTATAGGGGTTTTTGACTCCCATATCATGCAATTATCCTCTATTTGTGTTTCGAGCTATTGCTGCTGCAGATTAGAGCAAGATGTCTTTGCAAGAGTCAGTCGGGGAGAGCCGGGTGTCTCATCCGGCACCGAGATCAACGACAAACAACAATGCTGACCTCTTTGGGACAACAATGGAGGAAGAGATGGAGGCTGATTTGAAGAGGATAGATGCCATGGAAGAGGATCAAGAAGTCACTTCCCGCCTCCAAGCTGGATTCACAATGAGAGAACTACAGAGCTCGGCTATTCCAAACTCGGTTATCCCTTCCAATGTTAGATTTCTTTCTTATGAGAATATGAAAAAGAGTGTCACTGGTTCTCCCGTAGCTATGCAGCATCCTTGGGTGCAGGGAGCTTTGGCTGTTATAAGAAAACTCCGGAAGGAAATAATGGACCTCAAGAAGCAAGTCAACAAGCTCGAGGAGGAGAATCATATCTTGAGGGGCATCATCGCCAAGAACATCACATCACCATCCCCGAAAAGATAGACATAATCACATGGGTATAGGCACTCCCCTTGGAAACTGCCAAGCTTGGGGGAGTGCCCCGGTATTGTATCACCATCACTTTTATCTTTACTGTTTTCCTTAGTTCGATCCTTTTGGTAATATCTTGATCTAGTAGAATAAAAGTTCTTAGTATGATCTAGTCATGAATTTTGCTTTATAATCCTTCTATATAGTTGAGTCCATGAGCTATATAATAAAGATTAGTGTTGAGTCAAGGGCTTGATTATTTTACCATGATCCTAAGGGAATAAAAGAAAAGAGAAAGAAACAAAAAGAAACAAAGAGATCATGTGAATCTCATGGAGAGCAATGAGCTCACATAGAAAAGGTATGATGAATAAAAGTTGTTGAGAGTTTACAAACATAGTTTTGGTCATCGTTGCAATTAATAGGAAGTAATAAAGAAATAGAGGTCTTCACATATAAATATACTATCTTGGACATCTTTTATGATTGTGAGCACTCATTAATATATGACATGCTAAAGAGTTGACGTTGGACAAGGAAGACAACATAATGGGTTATGTTTTCTTACATCTGAGATAAATTATATTGTCATGGATCATCCAACATGGTTGAGCTTGCCTTTCCCCCTGATGCTACCCAAATTCATCGCACCAAGTAGAGATACTACTTGTGCTTCCAAATGCCCTTAAAACCAGTCTTGCCATGAGAGTCCACTATACCTACCTATGGATTGAGTAAGATCCTCTAAGTAAGTTGTCATCTGTGCAAGCAATAAAAATTTCTCTCTAAATATGTATGACTTATTAGTGTGGGAGAAAATAAACTTTATACGATCGTGTGATATGGAAGAAACAAAAGCGACAAACTGCATAATAAAGGTCCATATCACAAGTGTCAATATAAAGTGACATTATTTTGCATTAAGATTTTGTGCATCCAACCATAAAAGCGCATGACAACCTCTGCTTCCCTCTGCGAAGGGCTTATCTTTTACTTTTATCTCTACATTGCATAAGAGTCATGGTGATCTTCACCCTTCCTTTTTACATTTTATCCTTTGGCAAGCACAGTATGTTGGAAAGATCCTGGTATATATGGCTAAATGGATGTGAGTCTTCATGAACCATTACCGTTGACATTACCCTTAAGGTAAAACGTTGGGAGGCAAAACTATAAGCCCCTATCTTTCTCTATGTCCGATCAAAACCCCATACCCATAAGTATTGCGTGAGTGTCAGCAATTGTGAAAGACTATATGATAGTTGAGTATGTGGACTTGCTGAAAAGCTCTTATACATTGACTCTTTCCTATGTTATGATAAATTGCAATTGCTCCAATGACTGAGATTATAGTTTGTTAGTTTTCAATGAAGTTTACGATTCATACTTGAAATTGTGATTGAATTATTACTCTAGCATAAGAAATCATATGACAAGAATTATATAAGTTGTTGTTCTAAGAATGATCATGATGCCCTCATGCCCGTATTTTATTTTTATCGACACCTCTATCTCTAAACATGTGGACATATTTCTCGATTTCGGCTTTTCGCTTGAGGACAAGCGAGGTATAAGCTTGGGGGAGTTGATACGTCCATTTTGCATCATGCTTTTATATTAATATTTATCGCATTATCGGCTGTTATTACACATTATGTCACAATACTTATGCCTATTCTCTCTTATTTTACAAGGTTTACATGAAGAGGGAGAATGCTGGCAGCTGGGATTCTGGGCTGGAAAAGGAGCAAATATTGGAGATCTATTCTGCACAGCTCCAAAAGTCCTAAAACTTCATGGAAGACATTTTCAGAATATATAAAGAATACTCAGCAGAAGAGATTCACCAGGGGGGCCACACCCTGCCCACGAGGGTGGGGGCGCGCCCCCTACCTTGTGGGCCCCCTGGTGGCCCTCCGGTGGCCATCTTCTGCTATATGAAGTCTTTCGATGGGAAAAAAATAGGAAGCCATCTTCTCGGACGAAACTCCACCGCCACGAGGCGGAACCTTGGCGGAACCAATCTAGGGCTTCGGTAGAGCTGTTCTGCCGGGGAAACTTCCCTCCCAGAGGGGGAAATCATCGCCATCGTCATCACCAATGCTCCTCTCATCAGGAGAGGGCAATCTCCATCAACATCTTCATCAACACCATCTCCTCTCAAAACCCTAGTTCATCTCTTGTATCCAATTCTTGTCTCCAAGTCTGGGATTGGTGCTAGTAGGTTGCTAGTAGTGTTAATTACTCCTTGTAGTTGATGCTAGTTGGTTTAATTGGTGGAAGATCATATGTTCAGATCCTATATGCATATTAATACCCCTCTGATTATGAACATGAACATGCTTTGTGAGTAGTTACATTTGTTCCTGAGGACATGGGAGAAGTCTTGCTATTAGTAGTCATGTGAATTTGGTATTCGTTCGATATTTTGATGAGATGTATGTTGTTATCCCTCTAGTGGTGTTATGTGAACGTCGACTACATGACACTTCACCATTGTTTGGTCCTAGAGGGAGGCATTGGGAAGTAATAAGTAGATGATGGGTTGCTAGAGTGACAGAAGTTTAAACCCTAGTTTTTGCGTTGCTTCGTAAGGGGCTGATTTGGATCCATATGTTTCATGCTATGGTTAGGTTTACCTTAATACTTCTGTTGTAGTTGTGGATGCTTGCAATAGGGGTTAATCATAAGTGGGATGCTTGTCCAAGTAAGGGATGTACCCAAGCACCTGTCCACCCACATATCAAATTATCAAAGTACCGAACACGAATCATATGATCGTGATGAAAACTAGCTTGACAATAATTCCCATGTGTCCTCGGGAGCGCTTTACTTCATATAAGAGTTTGTCCAGGCTTGTCCTTTGCTACAAAAAGGATTGGGCCATCTTGCTGCATCTTATTTACTTTTATTATTTGCTACTCGTTACCAAGTACTTTATCACAAAACTATTTGTTACCGATAATTTCAGTGCTTGCAGAGAATACCTTGCTGAAAAACGCTTATCATTTCCTTCTGCTCCTCGTTGGGTTCGACACTCTTACTTATCGAAAGGACTATGATAGATCCCCTATACTTGTGGGTCATCAAGACTCTTTTCTGGCACTGTTGCCGGGGAGTGAAGCGCCTTTGGTAGGTGGAATTTGGTAAGGAAAAATTTATATAGTGTGCTGAAATTTACTGTCACTTGTTACTATGGAACATAATCCTTTGAGGGGCTTGTTCGAGGTATCTTCACCCCGACCGGTAGAGAAAATAGTTGCTCCTCAACCTACTAAACCTACTGAAAATGTTTACTTTGAAATTACTTCGGGTATGATAGAGAAGCTAATCCTTTTGCAGGAGATGGAACATTACATCCCGACTTACACTTAATCTATGTGGATGAAGTTTGTGGATTATTTAAGCTTGCAGGTATGCCCGATGATGTTATCAAGAAGAAGGTCTTCCCTTTATATTTGAAGGGAGATGCATTGACATGGTATAAGCTATGTGATGATATGGGATCATGGGACTACAAACGGTTGAAATTGGAATTCCATCAGAAGTTTTATCCTATGCATCTTGTTCATCGTGATGGTAATTATATATATAATTTTTGGCCTCGCGAAGGAGAAAGCATCGCTCAAGATGGGGGGAGGCTTAAGTCAATGTTATATTCATGCCCCAATCATGAGCTCTTAAGAGAAATGATTATTCAAAAAAATTATGCTCGGCTTTCTGACAACAATCGCTCCATGCTCGATACTTCTTGTACTGGTTCCTTTATGATGAAGACTATTGAATTCAAATGGAATTTATTGGAGAGAATTAAATGCAACTCTAAAGATTGGGATCTCGATGAACTTAAGGAGTTAGGTATAACACCTAAGTTTGATTGTGTTAAATCTTTTATGGATACCAATGTTTTCCATAAATTTAGCACTAAATATGGACTTGACTCTGAGAGAGTAGCTTCTTTCCGTGAATCCTTTGCTACTCATGTTGATCTCCCTAAGGAGAAGTGGTTTAAATATAATCCTCCCATTGAAAAAAGTAGTTGCACCTATTAAAGTTGAAGAAAAGGCTATCACTTATAACGATCCTGTTGTTCCTACTGCTTATGTTGAGAGACCACCTTTCCCTGTTAGAATTAAGGATCATGCTAAAACTTCAACTGTAGTCAACAAGAGTAATATTAGGACACACAAACCCCCTGAGCAAATTAAAGTTGAACCTAATATTGCTATGGTTAAAGATCTCTTGGACGATAATATTGATGGGCAGGTTATTTATTTCTGTGAAGAAACTGCTAGAATTCCTAAACATGGTGCTAAAGATAAACATAGACCTGTGGTAGGCATGCCTGTTATTTCTGT
>NW_021182593.1:0-5811 GCF_002162155.2 Triticum dicoccoides | reverse complement strand
ATGTTAATCATAGAATTGCATCTCCTTATCACCCTCAGTCTAGTGGTCAAGTAGAATTGAGTAATAGAGAACTCAAATTAATCTTGCAAAAGACCGTTAATAGATCTAGAAAAAATTGGTCCAAGAAACTTGATGATGCATTATGGGCCTATAGAACTGCATATAAAAATCCTATGGGTATGTCTCCGTATAAAATGCTTTATGGAAAAGCATGTCACTTACCTCTCGAACTAGAACACAAGGCATATTGGGCTATTAAAGAGATCAATTACAATTTTAAACTTGCCGGTGAGAAGAGGTTATTTGATATTAGCTCACTTGATGAATGGAGAACCCAAGGCTACGAAAATGCCAAGTTGTTTAAAGAAAAAGTTAAAAGATGGCATGACAAAAGGATACAAAAGCGTGAGTTTAATATAGGTGATTATGTATTGCTATACAACTCTCGTTTAAGATTTTTTGCAGGAAAACTTCTCTCTAAATGGGAAGGTCCTTATGTTATCGAAGAGGTCTATCGTTCCGGTGCCATAATAATCAACAACTTCGAAGGCACAAATCCGAAGGTGGTGAACGGTCAAAGAATCAAACATTATATCTCAGGTAATCCCATTAATGTTGAAACAAATGTTATTGAAACCGTAACCCCGGAGGAATACATAAGGGACACTTTCCGGAACGTTTCAGACTCCGAAAAGGAATAGGTATGTGGTACGGTAAGTAAACCGACTCCAAAACAGTTTTTAAGGCAATATTTCTCTGTTTTGGAATATTTAGAAAAATAGAAAAATAAGAAGCAGTCCGGGAAGGACACGAGGGCCCCACGAGGGTGGAGGGCGTGCCCTACCCCCTGGGCGCGCCCCCTACCTCGTGTGCTCTCCGGACTCCGTTTTCGTACACGACACGTATTTTTGTCGGTAAAAATTCATTATATAACCTATAGGGGTTTTTGACTCCCATATCATGCAATTATCCTCTATTTGTGTTTCGAGCTATTGCTGCTGCAGATTAGAGCAAGATGTCTTTGCAAGAGTCAGTCGGGGAGAGCCGGGTGTCTCATCCGGCACCGAGATCAACGACAAACAACAATGCTGACCTCTTTGGGACAACAATGGAGGAAGAGATGGAGGCTGATTTGAAGAGGATAGATGCCATGGAAGAGGATCAAGAAGTCACTTCCCGCCTCCAAGCTGGATTCACAATGAGAGAACTACAGAGCTCGGCTATTCCAAACTCGGTTATCCCTTCCAATGTTAGATTTCTTTCTTATGAGAATATGAAAAAGAGTGTCACTGGTTCTCCCGTAGCTATGCAGCATCCTTGGGTGCAGGGAGCTTTGGCTGTTATAAGAAAACTCCGGAAGGAAATAATGGACCTCAAGAAGCAAGTCAACAAGCTCGAGGAGGAGAATCATATCTTGAGGGGCATCATCGCCAAGAACATCACATCACCATCCCCGAAAAGATAGACATAATCACATGGGTATAGGCACTCCCCTTGGAAACTGCCAAGCTTGGGGGAGTGCCCCGGTATTGTATCACCATCACTTTTATCTTTACTGTTTTCCTTAGTTCGATCCTTTTGGTAATATCTTGATCTAGTAGAATAAAAGTTCTTAGTATGATCTAGTCATGAATTTTGCTTTATAATCCTTCTATATAGTTGAGTCCATGAGCTATATAATAAAGATTAGTGTTGAGTCAAGGGCTTGATTATTTTACCATGATCCTAAGGGAATAAAAGAAAAGAGAAAGAAACAAAAAGAAACAAAGAGATCATGTGAATCTCATGGAGAGCAATGAGCTCACATAGAAAAGGTATGATGAATAAAAGTTGTTGAGAGTTTACAAACATAGTTTTGGTCATCGTTGCAATTAATAGGAAGTAATAAAGAAATAGAGGTCTTCACATATAAATATACTATCTTGGACATCTTTTATGATTGTGAGCACTCATTAATATATGACATGCTAAAGAGTTGACGTTGGACAAGGAAGACAACATAATGGGTTATGTTTTCTTACATCTGAGATAAATTATATTGTCATGGATCATCCAACATGGTTGAGCTTGCCTTTCCCCCTGATGCTACCCAAATTCATCGCACCAAGTAGAGATACTACTTGTGCTTCCAAATGCCCTTAAAACCAGTCTTGCCATGAGAGTCCACTATACCTACCTATGGATTGAGTAAGATCCTCTAAGTAAGTTGTCATCTGTGCAAGCAATAAAAATTTCTCTCTAAATATGTATGACTTATTAGTGTGGGAGAAAATAAACTTTATACGATCGTGTGATATGGAAGAAACAAAAGCGACAAACTGCATAATAAAGGTCCATATCACAAGTGTCAATATAAAGTGACATTATTTTGCATTAAGATTTTGTGCATCCAACCATAAAAGCGCATGACAACCTCTGCTTCCCTCTGCGAAGGGCTTATCTTTTACTTTTATCTCTACATTGCATAAGAGTCATGGTGATCTTCACCCTTCCTTTTTACATTTTATCCTTTGGCAAGCACAGTATGTTGGAAAGATCCTGGTATATATGGCTAAATGGATGTGAGTCTTCATGAACCATTACCGTTGACATTACCCTTAAGGTAAAACGTTGGGAGGCAAAACTATAAGCCCCTATCTTTCTCTATGTCCGATCAAAACCCCATACCCATAAGTATTGCGTGAGTGTCAGCAATTGTGAAAGACTATATGATAGTTGAGTATGTGGACTTGCTGAAAAGCTCTTATACATTGACTCTTTCCTATGTTATGATAAATTGCAATTGCTCCAATGACTGAGATTATAGTTTGTTAGTTTTCAATGAAGTTTACGATTCATACTTGAAATTGTGATTGAATTATTACTCTAGCATAAGAAATCATATGACAAGAATTATATAAGTTGTTGTTCTAAGAATGATCATGATGCCCTCATGCCCGTATTTTATTTTTATCGACACCTCTATCTCTAAACATGTGGACATATTTCTCGATTTCGGCTTTTCGCTTGAGGACAAGCGAGGTATAAGCTTGGGGGAGTTGATACGTCCATTTTGCATCATGCTTTTATATTAATATTTATCGCATTATCGGCTGTTATTACACATTATGTCACAATACTTATGCCTATTCTCTCTTATTTTACAAGGTTTACATGAAGAGGGAGAATGCTGGCAGCTGGGATTCTGGGCTGGAAAAGGAGCAAATATTGGAGATCTATTCTGCACAGCTCCAAAAGTCCTAAAACTTCATGGAAGACATTTTCAGAATATATAAAGAATACTCAGCAGAAGAGATTCACCAGGGGGGCCACACCCTGCCCACGAGGGTGGGGGCGCGCCCCCTACCTTGTGGGCCCCCTGGTGGCCCTCCGGTGGCCATCTTCTGCTATATGAAGTCTTTCGATGGGAAAAAAATAGGAAGCCATCTTCTCGGACGAAACTCCGCCGCCACGAGGCGGAACCTTGGCGGAACCAATCTAGGGCTTCGGTAGAGCTGTTCTGCCGGGGAAACTTCCCTCCCAGAGGGGGAAATCATCGCCATCGTCATCACCAATGCTCCTCTCATCGGGAGAGGGCAATCTCCATCAACATCTTCATCAACACCATCTCCTCTCAAAACCCTAGTTCATCTCTTGTATCCAATTCTTGTCTCCAAGTCTGGGATTGGTGCTAGTAGGTTGCTAGTAGTGTTAATTACTCCTTGTAGTTGATGCTAGTTGGTTTAATTGGTGGAAGATCATATGTTCAGATCCTATATGCATATTAATACCCCTCTGATTATGAACATGAACATGCTTTGTGAGTAGTTACGTTTGTTCCTGAGGACATGGGAGAAGTCTTGCTATTAGTAGTCATGTGAATTTGGTATTCGTTCGATATTTTGATGAGATGTATGTTGTTATCCCTCTAGTGGTGTTATGTGAACGTCGACTACATGACACTTCACCATTGTTTGGTCCTAGAGGGAGGCATTGGGAAGTAATAAGTAGATGATGGGTTGCTAGAGTGACAGAAGTTTAAACCCTAGTTTTTGCGTTGCTTCGTAAGGGGCTGATTTGGATCCATATGTTTCATGCTATGGTTAGGTTTACCTTAATACTTCTGTTGTAGTTGTGGATGCTTGCAATAGGGGTTAATCATAAGTGGGATGCTTGTCCAAGTAAGGGATGTACCCAAGCACCTGTCCACCCACATATCAAATTATCAAAGTACCGAACACGAATCATATGATCGTGATGAAAACTAGCTTGACAATAATTCCCATGTGTCCTCGGGAGCGCTTTACTTCATATAAGAGTTTGTCCAGGCTTGTCCTTTGCTACAAAAAGGATTGGGCCATCTTGCTGCATCTTATTTACTTTTATTATTTGCTACTCGTTACCAAGTACTTTATCACAAAACTATTTGTTACCGATAATTTCAGTGCTTGCAGAGAATACCTTGCTGAAAAACGCTTATCATTTCCTTCTGCTCCTCGTTGGGTTCGACACTCTTACTTATCGAAAGGACTATGATAGATCCCCTATACTTGTGGGTCATCAAGACTCTTTTCTGGCACTGTTGCCGGGGAGTGAAGCGCCTTTGGTAGGTGGAATTTGGTAAGGAAAAATTTATATAGTGTGCTGAAATTTACTGTCACTTGTTACTATGGAACATAATCCTTTGAGGGGCTTGTTCGAGGTATCTTCACCCCGACCGGTAGAGAAAATAGTTGCTCCTCAACCTACTAAACCTACTGAAAATGTTTACTTTGAAATTACTTCGGGTATGATAGAGAAGCTAATCCTTTTGCAGGAGATGGAACATTACATCCCGACTTACACTTAATCTATGTGGATGAAGTTTGTGGATTATTTAAGCTTGCAGGTATGCCCGATGATGTTATCAAGAAGAAGGTCTTCCCTTTATATTTGAAGGGAGATGCATTGACATGGTATAAGCTATGTGATGATATGGGATCATGGGACTACAAACGGTTGAAATTGGAATTCCATCAGAAGTTTTATCCTATGCATCTTGTTCATCGTGATGGTAATTATATATATAATTTTTGGCCTCGCGAAGGAGAAAGCATCGCTCAAGATGGGGGGAGGCTTAAGTCAATGTTATATTCATGCCCCAATCATGAGCTCTTAAGAGAAATGATTATTCAAAAAAATTATGCTCGGCTTTCTGACAACAATCGCTCCATGCTCGATACTTCTTGTACTGGTTCCTTTATGATGAAGACTATTGAATTCAAATGGAATTTATTGGAGAGAATTAAATGCAACTCTAAAGATTGGGATCTCGATGAACTTAAGGAGTTAGGTATAACACCTAAGTTTGATTGTGTTAAATCTTTTATGGATACCAATGTTTTCCATAAATTTAGCACTAAATATGGACTTGACTCTGAGAGAGTAGCTTCTTTCCGTGAATCCTTTGCTACTCATGTTGATCTCCCTAAGGAGAAGTGGTTTAAATATAATCCTCCCATTGAAAAAAGTAGTTGCACCTATTAAAGTTGAAGAAAAGGCTATCACTTATAACGATCCTGTTGTTCCTACTGCTTATGTTGAGAGACCACCTTTCCCTGTTAGAATTAAGGATCATGCTAAAACTTCAACTGTAGTCAACAAGAGTAATATTAGGACACACAAACCCCCTGAGCAAATTAAAGTTGAACCTAATATTGCTATGGTTAAAGATCTCTTGGACGATAATATTGATGGGCAGGTTATTTATTTCTGTGAAGAAACTGCTAGAATTCCTAAACATGGTGCTAAAGATAAACATAGACCTGTGGTAGGCATGCCTGTTATTTCTGT
>NW_021182592.1:0-1065 GCF_002162155.2 Triticum dicoccoides | reverse complement strand
GCATCAGATTGTCTCCTGCATCCCCGATGTAATATCTAGTAGCGGCACATAGTTTAACCAAGTAGCAAAATACTAGCAAATGTAGCCATAGCTGCAGGATTTGGGATGGGTGGACTTGTTTAATTCACTTAAGAATAATAATGTCCTGTGTAACTACTTCCCTCTCTGCTCAGTTAACTAGCTAGCTCACTGGTTGTTGCCGTGGTGGTTTAGGGTCCTGGAGAACGCTTGCAGGGACGACGAGGAGATGCGCGCCATCCTTGGCGACAGCATCGGCAACCTGGAGCTCATGAAGCAGAGGGTGCGTTTTTCTGTAATAATAAATTACCGGGGTCTTGATTCTTGGGGCCACAAAGTGCAGTGCGTCTGCTGTGCTGAAATTGTAGAGCTTTGTGTGCTTGCTGTGCAGATACAAGAGAGGGTGCGCGCGAAAGGCAGGGAGGGGTTCAACAGGCCCAAGACGGGCGCCGTCGCCGCGTTCAAAGTCAGCTTCCGAGAGTGAGTTGTTGCGTAGATGATGAACACACATGTATTGTTATCTTCTAGGTCTGGTGCTCCAAAATAATGTTTGTACTTTGTAAGTCTGGTGCTCCAACTTGACAAGGTCCCACTGATGGTTGCCTGGTACTCAGTCCTGCAACTATCGCACAATGTGCGCCTCTATTACAGTCTCATTGGTAACCTTGACAACAACATGGAACGAGCTCTCTTGCACATGTGTCACAGGTGCCACATCAGGTGACTCAAAAAACATAAGCTCCTGACAACGAACTCCATAGATAATGACCACCGGTTTGGGGCCAGTAAGCAGCGGACACTCACCGGTTGTATGTTGCGATCTACAACAGTAATCACATAATTCTGTGGTACACTCGGCCACAAAATGTCCCGGCTCGCCACATCTATAACACGGTAGCTTCTTTTTCTTAGCAGCCCACTTTGATAACTTTTCACCATCCCGTTTGTCCGGAACCTTCGTCACCAGCCTTAGCAATGGCGGTATTGGTCAGTAGAATGCTGACAGCTGCCAAGGCCCATACTGTGTCTATAGCCACCTCGGGAAGA
>NW_021182591.1:0-1419 GCF_002162155.2 Triticum dicoccoides | reverse complement strand
GGTGCAAAACAGTTGCACACGCGGAATACTCAGGTTATACTTGACGAGCCTAGCATATACAGATATGGCCTCGGAACACGGAGACCGAAAGGTCGAGCGTGAATCATATAGTAGATATGATCAACATAGAGATGTTCACCATTGAAACTACTCCATCTCACGTGATGATCGGACATGGTTTAGTTGATTTGGATCACGTAATCACTTAGATGACTAGAGAGATGTCTGTCTAAGTGGGAGTTCTTTAGTAATATGATTAATTGAACTTAAATTTATCATGAACTTAGTACCTGATAGTATTTTGCTTGTCTATGTTTGTTTGTAGATAGATGGCTCGTGCTATTGTTCCGTTGAATTTTAATGCGTTCCTTGAGAAAGCATAGTTGAAAGATGATGGTAGCAATTACACGGACTGGGTCCGTAACCTGAGGATTATCCTCATTGCTGCACAGAAGAGTTATGTCCTGGAAGCACCGCTGGGTGCCAGGCCTGCTGCTGATGCAACTGACGACGTTAAGAACGTCTGGCAGAGCAAAGCTGATGACTACTCTATAGTTCAGTGTGCCATGCTTTACGGCTTAGAACCGGGTCTTCAACGACGTTTTGAACGTCATGGGGCATATGAGATGTTCCAGGAGTTGAAGTTAATATTTCAAGCAAATGCCCGGATTGAGAGATATGAAATCTCCAATAAGTTCTACAGCTGCAAGATGGAGGAGAACAGTTCTGTCAGTGAGCATATACTCAAAATGTCTGGGTATAATAATCACTTGATTCAACTGGGAGTTAATCTTCCGGATGATAGCGTCATTGACAGAATTCTCCAATCACTGCCACCAAGCTACAAGAGCTTTGTGATGAACTATAATATGCAAGGGATGAACAAGACTATTCCCGAGCTCTTCGCGATCCTGAAAGCCGCGGAGGTAGAAATCAAAAAGGAGCATCAAGTGTTGATGGTCAACAAGACCACTGGTTTCAAGAAAAGGGGCAAAGGGAAGAAGAAGGGGAACTTCAAAAGGAACGGCAAACAAGTTGCTGCTCAAGTGAAGAAACCCAAGTCTGGACCTAAGCCTGAAACTGAGTGCTTCTACTGCAAGCAGACTGGACACTGGAAGCGGAACTACCCCAAGTATTTGGCGGATAAGAAGGATGGCAAAGTGAACAAAGGTATATGTGATATACATGTTATTGATGTGTACCTTACTAATGCTCGCAGTAGCACCTGGGTATTTGATACTGGTTCTGTTGCTAACATTTGCAACTCGAAACAGGGACTACGGATTAAGCGAAGATTAGCTAAGGACGAGGTGACGATGCGCGTGGGGAATGGTTCCAAAGTCGATGTGATCGCGGTCGGCACGCTACCTCTACATCTACCATCGGGATTAGTTTTAGACCTGAATAATTGTTATTTGG
>NW_021182590.1:0-1414 GCF_002162155.2 Triticum dicoccoides | reverse complement strand
ATCACCTTCAAATTCGTCCGGAGCGTTGAGTTGTGGACGAAACAATCTGATGCTGCAGCAGAATCCGAGTCAAACTACAAGTCCAAAGGTGTTACATCACCTCC
Organism: Triticum dicoccoides; assembly: GCF_002162155.2. Classification (NCBI taxonomy): domain Eukaryota; kingdom Viridiplantae; phylum Streptophyta; class Magnoliopsida; order Poales; family Poaceae; genus Triticum; species Triticum dicoccoides. The sequence continues at coordinate 1,310 of NW_021182590.1, read as the reverse complement.
ACTTGGGCCCATGAGCCTTGTACGACCTAGGGTTAGTTTTAGGCTGCCTTGGGACGTCCTCCCACCTCCTTGGCCGCCACCCCTTGCTCCTATATAAGTAGATCCATCTAGTAGCTTTTTCCTTGGGATTTGTTTAGTTAAAAGTTAGCCATTGCAACTTCGTGTACTTCGTTTGTGTCCAACGACCAGACCAAGACCGCTTCCGGATCCCCACCATTATCAATACCTCATATATATTTGCAATATTCAGATTGCTTTATCATATTCTTGCTCGTTCTTCGATTGCTTGCAGGAATAGACCTTCGTGGTCAGGCTGAACGTGCTTCCGGCATCGTCAGTAACCTCAGGAGATTGGTTTAGCGATTGCTAAGGCGCAACGTCGTGCACGTTTGTAGTCGGATCGTCAAACTCGTCTCCACCAAATCGATAGTTATCATCTCATCGAAAGATCGGGACCCTCGCCTCTATCAGTTGATTTCGGACCCCTCCACCAAGGGCCACGAAATTCCCCCCCTCTTCCTCCATATATACAGCCCTTAGGGCATCGTTTAGACTTTGGGGTTTTGTTTAGATTAAAAGTTCGCCATAGCTGCAACTTCGCGCACTTCGTTTGTGTTCAACGACCAGACAAAGGCGTCACAGAACCCCACCTTGATCAATAAAGCTTTCATCTTATATTCGCAATATCCAGATTGCAATCTTAGTTTCTTGCTTGTTCTTTGTTTGCTCGCAGGAAACAGACCCTCGTGGTCAGGTTGATCGTGCTCCGGCGTGGTCAATAACCTCTCGGAGTTGGTTTAGCGATTGCTAAGGCGCGACGTCCTCGCACGTTCGTAGTCGGATCGTCAAAGTCGACTTCCACCAAAGCGATATCCATCATCTCATCGAAAGACGGGACACCTCCTCCTCTATCAAGTGGTATCAGATTTCCAGGTTGCTCGGTGAGATTTTACAGTTTTTCGTAGTTTAGATCGAGTCTGTTCTTCATACCTACAGTCCACGAAAAAGCCACAAAAAAAATTAGGGTTAGTTCATCATATCCGAACCAATCTGAGCCTTTGCATAATCTTTTTAGGGTTTTGCTTTGTTGAATTTGCGGTTGCATCGTCGTGTCTAGTTGCTGGTCTTAGAGTCTAGTCTTTTAGAGTTTCGAGTTCTGGTCATAAGTTGTCACGCCGCCGCCGCACCATCATCATCACCCCTGCCATCTACCACCACCGCTTATCCGCCACCGCTTCGAATCCGTATCCATATACCACCACAGCTGTCATATACCACCACCGCTGCCATCTACCACCATATATCCATCA
>NW_021182589.1:0-1226 GCF_002162155.2 Triticum dicoccoides | reverse complement strand
TTTTTTTTTTTGACTGCCCGGACCCAAAAACTGGAAACGGGTCAAAAAAAAACTTCCTATAATGGCACCTGTCTCAAAACACTCAGAAACACCTAAAAATAGGATAGCCAGAAATTTTTTCGAAAAATGCGTTTTCGAAAAATTTTGGGCCTAAACGGAGCGTGGCTACCCGACTCCGGCAAGGAAACACGAATCGGAATCTAGATGGATCTCGAAAACAACCCTAATAAGCAAGGAACTCGGATTGGTGGTGGATATATGGTGGTGGTATATGGCAGCGGTGGTGGTAGCGGTGGTAGTATATGGATATGGATCGGTGGTGGTATATGGACACGGATTGGTGGTGGTATATGGATACGGATTCGGAGCGGTGGTGGTAGATGGCAGGAGCGATGATGATGGTGCGGCGGCGGCGTGACAACTTATGACCAGAACTCGAAACTCTAAAAGACTAGACTCTAAGACCAGCAACTAGACACGACGATGCAACCGCAAATTCAACAAAGCAAAACCCTAAAAAGATTATGCAAAGGCTCAGATTGGTTCGGATATGATGAACTAACCCTAATTTTTTTTGTGGCTTTTTCGTGGACTGTAGGTATGAAGAACAGACTCGGTCTAAACTACGAAAAACTGTAAAATCTCACCGAGCAACCTGGAAATCTGATACCACTTGATAGAGGCGGGGTGTCCCAATCTTTCGATGAGATGATAACTATCGATTTGGTGGAGACGACTTTGACGATCCGACTACAAACGTGCAATGACGTTGTGCCTTAGCAATCGCTAAACCAACTCCGAGAGGTTATTGACCACGCCGGAGCACGATCAACCTGACCACGAGGGTCTGTTTCCTGCGAGCAAATGAAGAACAAGCAAGAAACTAAGATTGCAATCTGGATATTGCGAATATAAGATGAAAGCTTTATTGATCAAGGTGGGGTTCTGTGACGCCTTTGTCTGGTCGTTGAACACAAACGAAGTACGCGAAGTTGCAGCTATGGCGAACTTTTAATCTAAACAAAACCCAAAGTCTAAACGATGCCCTAAGGGCTGTATATATGGAGGAAGAGGGGGGGAATTTCGTGGCCCTTGGTGGAGGGGTCCGAAATCAACCCTATCTCTTGTTTCCCCACACATACGGACTCTAAAAATAGCCTATACTTATGTATTTCGAAATTACATGGGCCTGGCCCAATAATAAGGTGACGCAGCACCTAAAATAG
>NW_021182588.1:0-928 GCF_002162155.2 Triticum dicoccoides | reverse complement strand
AAAACAATTAAAAATAAAGCAAAAAACAAAAGAAAATAAATAATGCAGAAAACAAAAGAAAAAAACAACAACAAGTATTTTGTTGTAAGTAGAAACAAAATAAAATAAATAAAGCAAGAAAGAAAAAAACAAAAAAAAGTGTTTTCAAATTTGAAAACTAATGGCACTAACAGAAAGTTTATAATTTTCCTAAAACTAAAAGCAAAAACAATTAAAAAATAAAGCAAAAAAGAAAAGAAAATAAATAATGCAGAAAACAAAAGAAAAAACTGGAAAATAAAATAAATATAGCAACAATAAGTAAAGAAAACAAAAAAACAAAAAAATGCCTCCTACTGGGCCCCCACGGCCTGAATACGACTAGAAACCCTACTATGGGCGAGGATTCGGGCCCGCAATAGGCCCAGAAGGCCCATCAGGCAAAGCAATAGCAAGTAGGCCCGAAAGCCTGCGGTGGAGAGGAGCTCAAGAGGGGTGCGGCAGTGGGGCTTATAAACCACAACGCGCCCCTCTCAACTAGCGAGGTGGGACTAAACTTTGGCCCCGAGGCGGGTAGCACAGAGGCCTTTGTTCCCGGTTGGTGGCACCAACCGGGACTAAAGGGGGGCATTAGTCCCGGTTGGAGTCACGAACCGGGACCAATGCCCTTCGTATATATACAGCACTTAGTAGTTTTCGCCAAAATCCATCTGTTTCTTCTCGCCCCGACGCCTTCTGCTCCTCGTCGCCGTCGCCGCCGAGCCCTGCCCCGACGCCGTCAGGCTGTTCCACCTCGCCGTCGCCGCCGCCGAGCCACTGCCCCGACACCGTCGCCGCGTCCGCCGCGCCCGCCGCCCCTGCCGGCCCCGACCCCGTTGCCGTCGCCGCGCGCGCCGCCCCTGCCCCGACCGCGTCGCCATCGCCGCGCGCGCCGCCCCTGCCCCGACCC
>NW_021182587.1:0-812 GCF_002162155.2 Triticum dicoccoides | reverse complement strand
CGATGGTGGCGGTGTTGCAGGGCTTCCGGAGGGCCGCGGGTCGGTGGGGAGGAAGGAGGGGGTCGAGGCGGAGCCTCTGGGCTAGTCGGGGGAGCGGGGGAAGGGCGGTGGCTGCAGCTACAGCGAACGGCGTCGACGGCTGCGCTCTGCTTCGGGAGAGGGGCGAGGAAGGCGAAGCAGGGAGAGAGGGAAGAAGTGCACGGAAGAGTGAGGGGGGTCAGGGGGATCGGGACGGCCTGCGGAAGTCGTCCACGCGGCCAGAAGCTCGTCGGCAAGCAGGAGGTGGCCGCGCGGCCGTGCGCGTGCGAGCACACAGCAGCTTCGGGGCGAGGGGAGGAAGACGACGGAGGGCTGCAGTGGTGGGCTGGGCCGGCTTCTGCTGGGCTGCACAGTAGCGGGCCGCGTGGGTGGGTTGCCAGGTAAGGTCCAGGTAAATTCTGTGTTATATTTTTCTGTTCTGTTTTGTTTTTATTTAATTCTTTTGCCACTGTTTTGAATTTAAGAATAATTCAAACAATGCCAAAAACTCCACTGAATATTTTATATTGCTAGATGGACTTTTCCAAAAGCTTATAAAATATTTCAGGGATATTTGAAATTATATTCTAATTATATGAATATAATTCAAATTCAAATAGCTAATGATTTAAATTCAAAGTCCCAAAAAATAAATCCTTAAAAATGTTCAATATTTTGGTTGGGACCAGAACCCTTACCAAAAATTATCAAACATTTAAGAAGAGCCTTTTGGAGCAATGAATAAGATTTCTAGGGTTTCTTGCCCCTCTTTTATTTAGGGTTTTGAGGCTTCC
>NW_021182586.1:0-3745 GCF_002162155.2 Triticum dicoccoides | reverse complement strand
GACTGTCCAAACCAAAGAGACATACAATTCATTAAAGTTTAATTACAACATGAGCCAATCAATGTTTCAGAACTACACATCACTACTTTTGACTCGACTCATGGACATGAGCGTGGATGAAGCCGCCGTCTGTCGTGATGGTCATGAAATTGCGGGCGTTGTCAGCCTACATTTGTAGCATTCCGTCTATCTCAATGTTGGACGGTTGATATCTGAGGAAGAACTGCCCAGAGGTATGAAGGACATCTTGATGGATGATGTTCGCAAACTCCGACTGCATGCGAAAGAATTCTTGTCTGATGTCCGCGTCCTGGATTGCCGACAAGCTCGCGGCCCAATCTTTGAGATTATTTGGTAGCAGAAGGTGATGATGTCCCTTACGATCGCCCGCATGTGATGGAGGGCGTAGTAGGCATCCTTCTGACCGCCAGGCGGCTGCTTGACGCAGCAGAACGTCGTATTGTGGGTGAACACGTGCTTGTCGTACTTACGAACTGCCCTGATGAAGGTGCCTCCAGATTTGGCGTAGCCAGGGAGAACATCATCAAGAACTTTCTTGATATTTGTGTAGTCTATCTTGGAGTTACGGTTCGGGTCGAAATACGTGGCCATGGAATATTTCGGGCTTAAGAGGATGAGTGTGCAATGTGTGTCACTACACAGAACACGGAATGTTAGAAAAAAAAGAACGATCGAAATCTCAGAAATCATATGTTATGGGGCGGTTAAGGGATGACTTACTCGGGAAAGTAAGGCACAAGGAAGTTATCCTTATCAGGGTTTGCCAGAATGACGTCTTCGAGGTGTGAACTCGCGACTTGGCGGTCCCCAGCGCTGCTCAAGAGCTTGGCACGCATGTAGAAGGGGTCGACGATCACGATGTCCGGGGTCTTGTCTCTAATGATCCGTATCTCCATACTCAGCGAAAACAACCGAACGAAGGTGTAGTGCAGCGGATGAAGGTTGAACATAGCAAAGATGTCATCAAACCGCAGGACGATCGTATCCCCAATGGTGCCATCCACAAAGCCCTTGCCCTCTGGCACCTTGGCCACGAAAACCGGGTATGCCACATCATTCTCTCTGAGACGCCGCTTCTCCAAAGAAAGAATACTGTCGTGCAGACTCCGCATAGCACCGGTTGCAGCATTGAGCATATTTGTCGGTAGCATCGCCCTACCCGTCACATGCACCCTCCGCAAGATATCCTTAGGTGAAGGTGGCCCGTCCTGAGCACGGATCATACTCAGTGCCGGCTGGCTCGCACCGGCGGCCTTTTTAGTTGGCCCTTTCCGGCCCTTCTTCTTGATCTGCTGTAATGGGACCGACTTCTGCTCACAGACCGCCTTCTTGAGCGTGTTGGGGCTGATAATATTTGGCACCTCCGCTATCTGAGGCTCGGTGAAGGTGGCAGCTGGAGGTGTCTCCTGAGAACTGAACGCCAGACGATGCCTGTTGCAATTGGGTTTCTCCGCCGTACCAGCTAGATCACGCGTCTTGTTTGGGTTCTTGAGAAGGAGGCCCGCAGAACTCGTCACCGTACCCATGTTCGGCAAAGTACTTATCGACGTTGGTAAATGTACCATCGTCGTTGTCATCGTCATCCGGATCCTGTGCCATATGCATGTCCGGATCCTGTGTCATAGGGATGTCCGACATGTCCGGTAGTGTTGCGGCGTTCTTGCCATGGCTTGGCGCCGGCACGACTGGCGGTCTTGTCTGTGGGGTGGTGTCCCCCGCCCCCAAACGAATCTGGCTCTTCGGCCAAAGCAGGGGCCAGCTTACGCAGGCGCTGAGGGTCATCTCATCTTCTTCGTCGGCCCCAGCGGGTCGAATCGGAGGTAAAAGCTTGCCACAGCCTAGCAGTACCCGAACCACTTCAACCCTATACATTATGGGTGGCATCGGATTACCGTGGAACACGGGGTTGCCCGGTTGAACGATTCTGCCCTTGGCGACATCGACCAACTCGCCGCCCACGAAGTGCAGGAGAGTGCAAGGAACATTGGCTGCGCCCTGCGAAAACATGTAGGGCGTCAGGGATGCCCAGTCAAAGGCAAGGAGATGAAGTCCTCGGCTGAGAGGCTTAGTTACCGTGATGCCGTCGAGCTCGGCTAATGTCGAGGCACCGCCAACAGCGGGCGTGCAACTGACGGAGGGGCCGCTTGCTGGCGAGGTGCCGGCCGGCATACACCCGGGTGCATTAAGCTCCAATGCCGGCGTCGGAGACACCAATACCGCCGCCGCTGGAGACACCAATGGCGCCGCCGCCGTAGACACCAATACCTCCGCCGCCGGAGACACCAATGGCGCCTCCCGCGCGTTGTGTGAGTTGCTGGCCGTGAAGCTGGGAATCGGGGACGGCCCCTGTTGGCCACCCGCAATCCACGTCGTTATCCCATGAATCAAGGTAGGCATAATGCCGGTAAGCGTCGATCCCAGTTGTTGTTGCACTTGCTCTTGGACCATCTCCGGAATCCGCGCCACTTGCGCCTTGAGTGCTTCAACCTCGCGTGACTGGCTTTCCGAGCTGGTCTTTTTCTCCTTTCGCCCACCAACGCCATAGTATGACAACAATTTTGTGGACAAGCCTTTGCCGGCCACACGACCAGCTGACGTCGGCTTATTGAGCTTATCCCTGTTTTTCATTACGTTCAATGCCCTATTCAAAGGGGTGTCGAAAGGGGAGCTCTGAGACGACCCCGCGCTACTGCTTTCTTTGTCCTGCGGAAGGAACATGAACCATTTAGAAATATTGGGGATTAATTAGAATGCAGCCATATGGAGCTAATTACGCGGGGGTGTATTCCTTACCAGAACAAGCTCAAGCTCCTTGGTCTTCAGATCCGTAGTAAGCTCCTTTGTTACCGGGTCCTCCTTGTACCGGGCCCTGAGAATGTTCCTGGTCTGCTTGTCACTGTATTTCTCGAAGCAGGGCGGTAGGCCTTGCTCGGCATGCTCCGCATCCTCCTTGTCCCATACAGGCTCCGCCACTCTGTAACCGCCGGGACCGAGTTGGTGGACCCCTATGTTCAACTGCTGCATTTCTTTCCCCCACTGACATGATTCAGAGGTTGCAGGGCTCTCGCACTTGATCTTGAACTCCTTGTAGTCATCTTTGCTCATCAAAGGATATTTCGCCTTGATCTTCTCATAACTATCACCTTTGTCAATCATTGCCTTCACCGTGCTTTTCCAAGTAGACAGGGCCGTGCTCATCGTCGTGAGGGCGGTACCATTCACTTTATTACCCGAGAGGCGTGTGTTTGCGAACTCAGCGGTGAACTTGTATTGTTCGTGCAGCTTCGTGAAGAGGAGGCTGCACAAATTCCCTCGGTCCTTATGCCTTAGGTTCTCGGTGTTGATCGAGGCGGTGCTCCGGAGAATGCACCCGAGCTGAATCAAGTACCCCTTGAATACGTGTTTGGGCGCCGTCGGATGCCCGTCGGAGTTCACTTCAGTAAATTCCTCCCTGACGGTGCCGAGCACATTCGGGCGCCGGTCCTTCCGTTGCCTCTTCGGTTGGCTGCCATCTGTGCGTGCGCCGCCATCATCAGTGGTGGCATCCGCGGCGCCATCATCAGTGGTGTCATCCCCGACGCCACTAGGGGTTGTGTAGTCAGGATCGGTGTCTTCCGCGGCATCAACATAGCGGTGAGGTTCTTCCTCCAACTCCTGGGACAGCTCCCAGAATTGCTTGCCGCCCGAACCGCCGGCCTCATCGTTGTGGGCCATGTTTAGCTCT
>NW_021182585.1:0-1180 GCF_002162155.2 Triticum dicoccoides | reverse complement strand
CAGAGGCTCAATGTATATATATACCTCGGCGCCGGAGGTGGTTGCTACTTCCATTTGAAGATCGTCGTTTATCGACGTTTGTTCGGCATCATCTTGCTGACGGCGCCCTTCATCTTCACCGTCAAGGTTCAGATAAGAAGAGATATCATCTTCTTCTTCTCCGGTCGGCACATATAGAATATCGCCGTTTATGATGCCGAACATATGTGCTTCACCGTCCGGATCATAGTTGTCCATAATCGGGTCAGCTCTATCGTCCGCCATTATATCAGTCCTGAAAACATGTAGTAAAAACAAATTAATTAAGTGAAGAAGGGGGGCGGTGGCGGTGGCGGTGGCGAAAGGGCGGTGGCAAAAGGAGGGGGTGAGGAAGGGGTGGGAGAGGGTGTCGCGGTAGAGCGCGAGACGAGGCGGCAGACGACGGCGTCACGGAGAGGGGAGGCGAGGACAACACATTTATAACCCTCGCCGTCCCCTCTCGATCCCTAAAAAAACACCGCGCGCATCGCCGCCCCCCTCGCCGCCCCTCTCCGTATAAACAAATTGTCCGAACAGAGCTTGGAGTAGAGTGGCTAGGGTTTGGCCAGGGATGCGGATGGAGACGAATATATGTGGGGTCGGGATGGCCCATGTGCAGGGCGGGGGGTGCTGGCCACACTCTTTTTTCTTTTATTTTTCATTTCATTTCATTTTTTCTTTTCCTGTTTTTATCCTTTTCATCTTTAAAACAATTCAGTATATCAAAATATAGCAATGAAAAAAGATATTTGAGAACTCATAAAATGTATGTGAATTCAAAAAAATGAATCATAAAATGTTCATGGATACAAAAACATTGTGATTTTGCAAAAAAAAAGGTTTTCAAAAAATGTTGATGATTTTGTGGAAAAAACAGGAATAAAAACATATTGTGTATTCAAAAAATGTTTAGGGATTTCAGAATAGTTCACGTATTTAATTTTTTCACTGATTCATGACATATTCGTGAATTTAAAAATTATTCGTGTATTTCAAAAAATTGATTTTATTAGACACAAAAAAATTCATCAAAACAAAAAAATATTAATGAATTCCAAAAACGTTCATGGATTTGAAAATATGCATTATTTAAAATGTTCACAATTATTTTTAAAAAAATCACAAAATTCTCTCTCTCTCTCTCTCTCTACTCTCTCTCTCT
>NW_021182584.1:0-4802 GCF_002162155.2 Triticum dicoccoides | reverse complement strand
TGGCGCACTCAGGCGGCGATGAGGAGAGGGGGGCCTAGGCCGGTAGCGGCTAGGGTTTGCCCTCCCGGTCGCCTGCGGTAGCGACGCAGGAGGGAGAAGTCTCTCGCGTTGTCGCGCGAGCTTCACCTAACTTGATTCATGTGTGCTGACCACCTTGGGGTTTTTTCCCTGGGTGACTGGTCAAATATAAATAGATTCATGTTTCTGGGATGCATAACACCGGAAAACGCCCGAGCTGTTCGCAAGATTTCAGTTCCGCCTTGACCTAAGCGTCTGTCCTTGCATTTAATGCATCTGGCGGCTGGCTTATTTTACTTACCATACGAGCATCGTTAATAATATATATGATGTTGCCATGTCACATATAGTCAAGCTTATAGCCAACAAGTACAATAGCTAGATATAAATATATACTACTTTGTTGATACATGGCCCACCTCACTCTCTCACAAAGTAGCTTGGAGCACGTGCTGCAGTCGGCTGTTAACTAGTAGCCCGCTTCTCTTCTCTCTCCTCTTCTCTCTCTTCCAAGTAAGTAAGAATATAATATTTAGTGTCTTACAGCTCGCCTACATCACCTTATTGTACTTGCTCTACTTCTCCAGTACACATATCGATACGCCACCTACACAAATCTACATGCAAAGCGAACGTGAGAGATTTCAGGAACATTTGAGCCTGGGCTCAGAAAATAATATCCGTCCAATTTTCTCAAATACAATGATATATATTTATCTTTGTCGGGAAGTCCACACATTATGTAACAATACATGTATACTAGAAAATAAAATACCCTCGGTCTTTCTCTTTCCACTTTGCATATCCATCAGGCTTGCCATATTGAGTAGTTCCGTGAGATGAGTTCTCTAACTGTTAGCAGCAAAATTTGTTTGTTATGTATTTTTTTTCAATATATTGGCCTTTTAGTTTTTTCTAAAATCTTAGAGACACTATGTTCTTCATTTTGATAAGTACACCCTTTGTTCCAAATTACATGAAGTTCTAACTTTTGGCATAAGTTAAACTTTAAGTTTGAGCAAAGATATAAGAAAATGCTAATATTTACAATACGAAACACACACACGCACGCGCTGTATGAAATTATATTTTATAATGAATCCCTTGAAACTAATTCGGGGTTGTAGATGTTAATATATAGACTTAGTCAGACTTAATATGGCAAGAACATAAGAACATCCATTAGAGTAATTACCCCAGCATGCATGATTGCATGTACGTGCAGCTATAATCATGAAGACCAAGGCTGGAGCTAGTTTTTGGAGATAGAGAAATGCGGATCGCCTCTCGGCGGCGACTGACTCTGGCGCCTTGTTGGTCACCAGCGCCACCGGGCAACTCAGGCTCCCGGTTCTCCTGCCTTGGTTCTTCCGACGTGGAGGAGACGACGCAAACGGGCCACAACTCCTCCCTCGACAACTCTTCTCTTTTGTCTTCTGCAGTTCGCCGGAGGAAAATGGACGAGGAGTTGACAGACAAGTTCTGGGCAGACATCGACTACCCTACTCCAACGTCTAGGGTTTGGGAGAGACCTTTGGCTCGACGGGCAGGTGAGGTGTCTTATGTTAATTTGTAGGTCGGACAAGATCGGAGAACCTTCGCCGGTCTCTGTGGAGGGCACGGCGGCCTCCTCCTCGAATGTGTCGGCGACGGCTGCAGCTCCCCCCCCCTCCCGCGGCGTCTCCGGGGTTCCCAGCCGACTGAGGCCTCTGATCAAGCCTTGGTTCGGCCCGGTTCCGCCAAGAACGCTCGGTGATCTACTGCCGCGAGCTTGTCTCGATGATGGAGGAATACCGCCGGAGTTCTGTGGGCCTCCGCCACCCTCGGGCTAACCCGAACGGGGCGTCACGGCAGTCGCTGTTCCAGATCCGACATCGGCAGCTGCACCAATTCTGCAGGCGTATCCTGAGCATCCGCTTCAGATGGTTGATCTCGGCATTTGCTTGGACATATGTGGAACAGGAAAGTGCAGGGGGTGAACCCTAATTTCAATCGCACCTTCGCTACCGTCGTCGCCTCTCCCACGGTGACGCGCAGCGACCCTTCCGCGCCGCAGGGCACCACCACCGGCCACCAGTCCTTCCAGCCTCCAACTTCTTCCCAGCCGGCTTCTTCTCTGATGGGTGGCGGCCTGGCTTTGCTCCGGGTGTATATGCACCGGTGCAGGCCGCGCAGCCGTATGTGATGCTGGGTGGCTTCGTGCTGGCGCAGCAGCCTCAGGTACAACAACAGCCCCAGCAGCAGTCCTTGGCGTATCAAGCTCACTTTCAGCAACCGTTCTTCACTACCCCGGGTCAGTTCGTGCAACAATACTAGTGCAGAACCAAGATTTATCACCGGTTCGTAAGGCCCTTTAGTGCCAGTTCTACAACCGCCACTAAAGTGTAGGGACTAAAGACCCACCCTTTGGTACCGGTTCAACACGAACCGCCACTAAAGGGCCACCACGTGGCACGAGGTGTGTCGTGGTCTAGGGGACCTTTAGTACCAGTTGGTAACACCAACAAGGACTAAAGGATTTTTTTTAATTTTTTTTGAAATAAAATAAAAACAGCCCACCTACTTGGTCGGCACGGCCTGCATACGACTAGAAATCCAACCTCTAGTTGGGCCAGGATGCAGGCCCGTACGGCCCAGTAGGGCCCATAGGGAGGAAGACTTGCAATAGGCCCACAAAGGCCTGTTTAATTAGAGAGGAGCTCGATACGGTAGCGGTGGCAGGGCTTATAAACCGGTGCGAGCTCCTCTCAACTAGCGAGGTGGGACTAAACATTGTGCACTGCGTGTGGTAGCACACCCCTTCAGTACTCAAACCCGTACTAAAGGGGGGTCTTTAGTACCGGTTGGAGCCACCAACCCGTACTAAAGGCCACCATATCTTTAGTACCAGTTCATGGCACGAGTCGCTACTAAAGGTTTGCCACGAACCGGTTCTAATGAGCGCCGCTTGCCTAGCCGTTGGAACCGACACTAATGGTCACATTAGTGCCGATTCAATTACAAACCGGGACTAATGAGCTTCACATTAGGCCCTTTTTCTACTAGTGCAACAGTTGTTCCTTCTTCAACCGACGGGTGGCTATACGCAGCAGCAACAACAAACGGCAGTGTTTCAGTCTATGCAACACCTTGGTACGGCCGGGACACAGGTGGCGGTCGGATTCAACGCCTGCATGCCACAAAACCCAGCCGTCGCCGGTGTTCATGTGATCGCACGCCCTCGGAAGCCAAAGTGTGGCAAGGGTGGTCGTCACAAAACTCATCAGGGAGCAGTTGTACCACCTACCACTAATCCAGCGGTAGCCTCTATGGTGCCGCCATTGGTGCAGGTGCCCGCTTCTTCATCTATGATGGTAGTGGGTTATGGGCAGAACACTCCTTTGCAGTTCAACTCTTGCAACAGCAGCCTACGATACATCCTTCAGGGGCAGCCGAGGTGAAGCTAATCCTAAGAAGGTATGGTGCTCGAAGTGCCGATCAACAAGGCACACTTATGATGGCTGTGAGACACAACATTATTGTTTTATTTGCGACAAGATTAATCACCCGATGACAATGTGGCGCTGCCCTGCTCTCAAGATGCCGAAGCCGATGGCGATGTTATGTGGTTATGGAACTAAAAATATGGATTTCTTCCAAATGCCTGACAATGTCTGCACGGAGGATCTTGCACCACATGATTCACTAACGGCGTTGGTATCTATTTTTGGTAGCTCTATCACTCCAAGTATCATGGAGGCAGAGGTTGCTAAGATTGCTCAGTACCAGCAGCAGTGGATGTGGGAGGCCATACCGCATGGCAAGGATGCTTTTCTCATGTCCTTTCCGAGTGAGGAGGTTCTACAGAGGGTGACTAGCTTCGTAGTTTTCATCAAATCTCACAATGTCACTGTCGAGTTTAAGCATTGGAAGTCAGAGAAGTTACCACACCGTTTCGAGATAATTCCTATCTGGGTTCATGTGCATGGGGTGCCTCACGCTCTCCGACACTTCTTGGGGCTTTGAGCAGTCGGCTCGGTGATTGGTTCTACTCTCGATGTTGATCTTCTCTGTTTGCACCGGAGAGGAATTGTTCATATCCAGGTAGCGGTATTGAACATTGATGCTTTCAAAAGTAGCACAATTGATTCTCTTTCTTCTGACGTGGTGGTTCAAAGGAAAGGTTATGAGTTCCGGTACACTCTTGAAGAATCAGACTTCCACGTTGATAGTGACTTTGTGCCTTGAGTCTGGGAGCAGTGCGATGATCTAGGGGGCGACAAGGGGCATGACAGGGAGGATATAGCGAGGACCAATGATCCAAGAAAGAGGTCCAAACCCACTTCATCATCCAACAACTCTTCAGACCCTACTTCCTCAGGTGGTGTGGTGCCCATGCAGATGGCCATTTCCGTCACACCTCTGAACCCTGATCGAGGTTTGCCAGTCACGTCTGCTTCATCATCATTAAAGGGGTCTACTCCGCTGGGGCCGGCTACTTCATCTAAGGCTGCTCCTCCTACGACACCGGCGCGCCGGCCCTCGACGCTGCCGTCTTCGACTCGCTGGTCGCCACCGCCTACCCCCACCACTACTAGGGAAATGCCAATACACAGAAATTTAGCAACAGCGCGGGTCAAAAAAGAGCGTTGGTGCTAGATAGCAGTAGCGATTGAGGAAAAACCGCGCTACAGATACAATCTTAGCAGTAGCGCGTGTAGTGCCAAAAGCGCTACTACTAATATTCCCGTTGGTAGAATGATAGGATATGCATAGCAGTAGCGGGCTTGGAAGAAGCGCGCTAC
>NW_021182583.1:0-2893 GCF_002162155.2 Triticum dicoccoides | reverse complement strand
GTAGCGCGCTTCTTCCAAGCCCGCTACTGCTATGCATATCCTATCATTCTACCAACGGGAATATTAGTAGTAGCGCTTTTGGCACTACACGCGCTACTGCTAAGATTGTATCTGTAGCGCGGTTTTTCCTCAATCGCTACTGCTATCTAGCACCAACGCTCTTTTTTGACCCGCGCTGTTGCTAAATTTCTGTGTATTGGCATTTCCCTAGTAGTGGTGGGGGTAGGCGGTGGCGACCAGCGAGTCGAAGACGGCAGCGTCGAGGGCCGGCGCGCCGGTGTCGTAGGAGGAGCAGCCTTAGATGAAGTAGCCGGCCCCAGCGGAGTAGACCCCTTTAATGATGATGAAGCAGACGTGACTGGCAAACCTCGATCAGGGTTCAGAGGTGTGACGGAAATGGCCATCTGCATGGGCACCACACCACCTGAGGAAGTAGGGTCTGAAGAGTTGTTGGATGATGAAGTGGGTTTGGACCTCTTTCTTGGATCATTGGTCCTCGCTATATCCTCCCTGTCATGCCCCTTGTCGCCCCCTAGATCATCGCACTGCTCCCAGACTCAAGGCACAAAGTCACTATCAACGTGGAAGTCTGATTCTTCAAGAGTGTACCGGAACTCATAACCTTTCCTTTGAACCACCACGTCAGAAGAAAGAGAATCAATTGTGCTACTTTTGAAAGCATCAATGTTCAATACCGCTACCTGGATATGAACAATTCCTCTCCGGTGCAAACAGAGAAGATCAACATCGAGAGTAGAACCAATCACCGAGCCGACTGCTCAAAGCCCCAAGAAGTGTCGGAGAGCGTGAGGCACCCCATGCACATGAACCCAGATAGGAATTATCTCGAAACGGTGTGGTAACTTCTCTGACTTCCAATGCTTAAACTCGACAGTGACATTGTGAGATTTGATGAAAACTACGAAGCTAGTCACCCTCTGTAGAACCTCCTCACTCGGAAAGGACATGAGAAAAGCATCCTTGCCATGCGGTATGGCCTCCCACATCCACTGCTGCTGGTACTGAGCAATCTTAGCAACCTCTGCCTCCATGATACTTGGAGTGATAGAGCTACGAAAAATAGATACCAACGCCGTTAGTGAATCATGTGGTGCAAGATCCTCCGTGCAGACATTGTCAGGCATTTGGAAGAAATCCATATTTTCAGTTCCATAACCACATAACATCGCCATCGGCTTCGGCATCTTGAGAGCAGGGCAGCGCCACATTGTCATCGGGTGATTAATCTTGTCGCAAATAAAACAATAATGTTGTGTCTCACAGCCATCATAAGTGTGCCTTGTTGATCGGCACTTCGAGCACCATACCTTCTTAGGATTAGCTTCACCTCGGCTGCCCCTGAAGGATGTATCGTAGGCTGCTGTTGCAAGAGTTGAACTGCAAAGGAGTGTTCTGCCCATAACCCACTACCATCATAGATGAAGAAGCGGGCACCTGCACCAATGGCGGCATCATAGAGGCTACCGCTGGATTAGTGGTAGGTGGTACAACTGCTCCCTGATGAGTTTTGTGACGACCACCCTTGCCACACTTTGGCTTCCGAGGGCGTGCGGTCACATGAACACCGGCGACGGCTGGGTTTTGTGGCATGCAGGCGTTGAATCCGACCGCCACCTGTGTCCCGGCCGTACCAAGGTGTTGCATAGACTGAAACACTGCCGTTTGTTGTTGCTGCTGCGTATAGCCACCCGTCGGTTGAAGAAGGAACAACTGTTGCACTAGTAGAAAAAGGGCCTAATGTGAAGCTCATTAGTCCCGGTTTGTAATTGAATCGGCACTAATGTGACCATTAGTGTCGGTTCCAACGGCTAGGCAAGCGGCGCTCATTAGAACCGGTTCGTGGCAAACCTTTAGTAGCGACTCGTGCCATGAACTGGTACTAAAGATATGGTGGCCTTTAGTACGGGTTGGTGGCTCCAACCGGTACTAAAGACCCCCCTTTAGTACGGGTTTGAGTACTGAAGGGGTGTGCTACCACACGCAGTGCACAATGTTTAGTCCCACCTCGCTAGTTGAGAGGAGCTCGCACCGGTTTATAAGCCCTGCCACCGCTACCGTATCGAGCTCCTCTCTAATTAAACAGGCCTTTGTGGGCCTATTGCAAGTCTTCCTCCCTATGGGCCCTACTGGGCCGTACGGGCCTGCATCCTGGCCCAACTAGAGGTTGGATTTCTAGTCGTATGCAGGCCGTGCCGACCAAGTAGGTGGGCTGTTTTTATTTTATTTCAAAAAAAATTAAAAAAAATCCTTTAGTCCTTGTTGGTGTTACCAACTGGTACTAAAGGTCCCCTAGACCACGACACACCTCGTGCCACGTGGTGGCCCTTTAGTGGCGGTTCGTGTTGAACCGGTACCAAAGGGTGGGTCTTTAGTCCCTACACTTTAGTGGCGGTTGTAGAACTGGCACTAAAGGGCCTTACGAACCGGTGATAAATCTTGGTTCTGCACTAGTATTGTTGCACGAACTGACCCGGGGTAGTGAAGAACGGTTGCTGAAAGTGAGCTTGATACGCCAAGGACTGCTGCTGGGGCTGTTGTTGTACCTGAGGCTGCTGCGCCAGCACGAAGCCACCCAGCATCACATACGGCTGCGCGGCCTGCACCGGTGCATATACACCCGGAGCAAAGCCAGGCCGCCACCCATCAGAGAAGAAGCCGGCTGGGAAGAAGTTGGAGGCTGGAAGGACTGGTGGCCGGTGGTGGTGCCCTGCGGCGCGGAAGGGTCGCTGCGCGTCACCGTGGGAGAGGCGACGACGGTAGCGAAGGTGCGATTGAAATTAGGGTTCACCCCCTGCACTTTCCTGTTCCACATATGTCCAAGCAAATGCCGAGATCAACCATCTGAAGCGGATGCTCAGGATACGCCTGCAGA
>NW_021182582.1:16432-18667 GCF_002162155.2 Triticum dicoccoides | reverse complement strand
AGGATTATATTTAAACCACTTTTATTTAGGGAGATCAACGTGAGTAGCAAAAGTTTCACAAAAAGTAGCTACTATCTCAGAGTCAAGTCCATACTTAGAGCTAAATCAACGGAAAGCATCGGTATCCATAAAAGATTTAACACAATCGAACTTAGGTGTCATACCTGACTCCTTACCGTCGTAGGAACCTCAATCTTCAAAGTTGTGTTTAATTATTTCCAATAAGTACCATTTGAAATCAATAGTCTTCAGCATATAGGAACCAGCACAGGAAGTATCGAGCAAGTTGCGATTATCAAGAGAAAGCCGAGCATAAAAATTCTGAATAATCATTTCCCGAGAGAGCTCATGATTGGGACATGAATACAACATTGACTTAAGCCTCCCCCAAGCTTGAGCGATGTTTTCTCCTTCGCGAGGCTAGAAATTATATATGTAATTACGATCACGATGAACAAGATGCATAGGATAGAACTTTTGGTGAAATTCCAACTTCAATCGCTTATAATTCCAATATCTTGTATCATCACATAGCCTATACCATGTCATTGCATCTCCCTTCAAAGATAAAAGGAAGACCTTCCTTTTGACAACATCATCGGGAATACCTGCAAGCTTAAATAATCCACAAACTTCATCCACAAAGATAAGGTGTAAGTCGGGATGCAATGTTCCGTCTCCTGCAAAAGGATTAGCTAGCAGTTTTTCTATCATACCCGAAGGAATCTCAAAGTGAATATTTTCATAAGGTTCAGTAGGTTGAGGAGCATCTCTTTTCTCTTCTGGTTGGGGTGAAGATACCCCAAAAAAGCCCCTCAAAGGATTAGTTTCCATAGTGACAAGTAACAGAAAATTTCAGCACACTATATAAATGTTTCCTTACCAAGTTCCACTCACCAAGAGCGCTACACTCCCCGGCAACGGCGCCAGAAAAGAGTCTTGATGACCCACAAGTATAGGGGATCTATCGTAGTCCTTTCTATAAGTAAGAGTGTCGAACCCAACGAGGAGCAGAAGGAAATGATAAGCGGTTTTCAGTAAGGTTTTCTCTGCAAGCACTGAAATAGTAGGTGATAGATAGTTTTGTGATAAGATAAATAGTAACAAGCAAAACATAAATAAAGTAAATAAAGTGCAGCAAGGTGTCCCAATCCTTTATGTAGCAAAGGATAAGACTGGACAAATTCTAATAATGAAGAAGGAGCTCCTGAGGACAAATTGGGAATTATCGTCAAGCTAGTTTTCATCATGTTCGTAAGGTTCGCGTTCGGTACTTTGATAATTTGATATGTGGGTGGACCGGCACTTGGGTACTGCCCTAACATGGACAAGCATCCCACTTATGATTAACCCCTATTGCAAGCATCCGCAACTACAAAAAGGAGTATTAAGGTAAACCTAACCACAACATTAAACATATGGGTCCATATCAACCCCTAACGAAGCAACACATAAACTAGGGTTTAAGCTTCTATCACTCTAGCAACCCATCATCTACTTATTACTTCCCTATGCCTTCCTCTAGGCCCAAATAATAGTGAAGTGTCATGTAGTCGACGTTCACATAACACCACTAGAGGAGAGACAACATACATCTCATCAAAATATCGAACGAATACCAAATTCACATGACTACTAATAGCAAGACTTCACCCATGTCCTCAGGAACAAACGTAATTACTCACAAAGCATATTCATGTTCATAATCAGAGGGGTAATAATATGCATAAAGGATCTGAACATATGATCTTCCACCAAGTAAACCAAATAGCATCAACTACAAGGAGTAATCAACACTACTAGCAACCCACAGGTACCAATTTGTGGTTTTGATACAAGATTGCACTACTAGGGAAAAGTCTATACACAGAATCTTAGCAGCAGCGAGGGTTAAAAACCCTCGCTACTGCTACTTACTAGTAGCACCGGTTTTTAAACCTTGCTACTACTAAGTTGATAGCAGCAGCGCGGGTTTGTAACCCTCGCTACTACTAAGCGGTCTCTACCGTGGCCCCCAGGATATGCCATAGTAGTAGCGCGGGTTCTTAACACTCGCTACTACTAAGTTGATAGCAGTAGCGCGGGTTTTTAACCCTCGCTACTACTAAGTGGCCCCTGGACCATGCCATTGTAGTAGCGATGGTTATAAACCCGCGCTACTGCTATCAACTTAGTAGTAGCGAGGGTTAAAAACCCGCGCTACTGCTAATCGTCTGCCATAGTAGTAGCGCGGGG
>NW_021182582.1:0-14787 GCF_002162155.2 Triticum dicoccoides | reverse complement strand
AAAAAAAAAATTCAGAGATTACAGATAGGCCCAAAACCCGCGCTGCTGCTAGGCTTTTCCCTAGTAGTGTTGGATACAAGAGATGAACTAGGGTTTTGAGAGGAGATGGTGCTGGTGAAGATGTTGATGGAGATTGACCCCCTTCCGATGAAAGGATCATTGGTGACGACGTTGGTGATGATTTCCCCCTCCCGGAGGGAAGTGTCCCCGGCAGAACATCTCCGCCAGAGCCCTAGATTGATTCCGCCAAGGTTCCGCCTCGTGGCGGTGGAGTTTCGTCTCGTAAGCTTGCCCATGATTTTTTCCAGAGGGAACTTGATGATATAGCCGAAGATGGATGCCGAAGGCCCACCAGGGGGCCCAGGAGATAGGAGGCCACGCCCTAGGGGGGGGAGGGGCGCCCCCTGTCTCCTGGATAGGGTGTGGGCCCCCTGGCCTATTTCTTTTGCCCATAAATTCTTATTAAATCCAAAAAGTTGTTTCGTGGAGTCTCAGGTCTTTTGGAGTTGTGCAGAATAGGTTTCCAACGTTTGCTCCTTTTCCAGCCAGAATTCCAGCTGCCGGCATCACCCCTCTTCATGGTAAACCTTGTAAAATAAGAGAGAATAGCCATAAGTATTGAGCTATAATGTGTAATAACAACACATAATGCAATAAATATTGATATAAAAGCATGATGCAAAATGGACATATCAGCTTCCTCTGCTCAAGTGCCGCATGGAGATGCTTCCAGGCCTTCCGCTACGTCTCCTCCTGCTTCCGAAGCTCCCGCGACTGCGCCCCAAGTCTCGAGGCTCTCGGGCTTGAAGCTTGGCAAGAGAATGGTGGACTATGTCGCGACAGACCAGTAAGTATCCATTCTTCTGCCTTGTTCTTGATTGTGTGGCTTGTACTTGACATTCTCCGTTGATTGGTTAGGCCACTGTCTGTGGCGAAGAAGAAGAAGGAGGGCGTGGTGACGCCGTCCGGGGCCACCTCGCCCGTCATAGTCGCTCCTTTGCCCATGGGGAGGGGAGGTGACAACGCCCGCACCTCCCCCGCCCAGTCATCCTCGCGAGGCCTGGAGGACCACCTTGGTGAGGTGCCAGCCCCCATGGCCCCGCTGGCTCCAGAGGGGCCAATACTTGATGCTGTTGCTGAGGTGCCCAAGTCTCCCGAGCAGCGGTCACGCTTGCTCCTTTCCCTCCTGCTACATCTCTAGTTTCGGGCCCTTATGCTTCCTCGGATGTCTTGGACCGTGCCCTCTCCGAGATAATCCAGCTGCGTGATGACCTCCAGGGCACCGACTCCCACCTGGCAGCCGGCCGCCTGGAGCTGGTTTCCGGCTGGCTTCACTCTGACACTTCTGTCCAAGCGACGCTGGGGCGGGTCGTGGCGGCCTCCGAGAAGGAGAAACAGGCTGCCACTGAGGCCGCAGCTGCTCGCGAGGCAGCGCTGAAGGATGCCATGGTAGCCCAGGACCGCTGCAAGGTGTTGGAGGCTGAGCTGTAGGATCTGCACGACAAACGCGTCGAAGAAGCTCGCGACCGCCAAGCGGAGGAGGACAAGATGAAGGCTCAGGAAGACGCTATCAAGGACCGTGTGTAACGCCCCGGATACAACTTTCCATATTCATAACTCTAACTCTTGCCTTTTTCGGAGATGCGATATGATATTTCCTTCGTGGTTGGGTTTTGTCTTTCGTTTTGCATTTTGTTCATGTCATGCATTTCATCTCATCGCATCACTTGCATTGCATCGGCACTCGTTGCCGTCATTGTTTTCATAAAAACTCGTAGCCGTCCACAGTTGCCCCTTCTTTCTTTGCCTCCGTTGTCTTTTTGTCAGACCCCTTGTTCTCGTTGACCTCTCTCAGATCCCCCTCGTTTGCTCGTCCGAAACTCCCCCGAACCCGACTCAGGCTGTCATTACCGATGGGTCCGGATCATCCCAAACATCTATAAAACATCTGCGTTCTCTTACTTGGTCTACCTAACCTAATTATCTCGACCGTTCGATTTTAATCTGAGGGTCCATTTACCCCTAACTCTAGCCACCTACTATATATATAACAATCAAAACCTAAAAACTAGGGAGCTGTTCCATCCATCCCCACGCCGCCGCCACTCTCCTTGTTTTCAGCGTCGAGCCAACCACCGGCCAGATCCATTCCATCCCGCAGCTTCCCTTCTCCACCCTCGGATGAAGATCCAAGGGATCTCATTGCGCCAGCCAGGGCCTTCCCGCAGCTTCCCTCGCTCTGGATCGGGCTCCCGATCTCCCGAGCGCCTCGCCGCGTCGCGCCGGCCGGCCGCCGACGGCCTGAGGCCAGGCGCCTTGCACCCGCGACTCTCGCCCGAGCCGGCGACCTCCAACAGCTCCTCCCCGTCGTCCTTGCGGTGCCTCCAGGGCCCTCCCGAGCCCTGCCTCGTTCCCACCGTCATCGCCCGTTCATCGTGCCGCCAAGCCGCCAGGGCCTTCCTCCTCCTCCCGTGCGCCTCGTCGGACCAGCCGCCGCCGGCGACCCGAGACCAGGCGCCACCAGCAGGCCGTCCTCGTCGCTCCTGCTCCCTTCTCTTTCTCTTCTTCGCCGAAGCTCTCCTGACCACCCCCCTTGTCATGTTTCTCTCACAGGGAACCATGGCACCGCCGCTTGGAGCTCCATGACCACACCTCCCTCTCCCGTTTCCGGCCAGATCCATGGCCCAGGGACCAGATCCGCAGCCGCGCGCTATTCCCTGCTTCACCGGACCACCTTCCTGCCACCAAGTCCATGCCGCGGCCTCTGCATCCTCCTTTGCATCGAGCAGGTGCTCGCCTGCACGTCCCGCTCGAGCCTCTCTGCTCGTTGACCGCATGCTCGTCCAGCGCCTCGCTTGGACCGCTGCCAAGCCCAGCCTGCTTCCCCTCCTCAACCGGCCTGCTACCTCTTCCACCGATCTGGGCCTAGGCCCATGGTGAGCACCAAATCAAGCCCCTCCTCTCTATTCAGCTCAGCAGTTTCGGCCCACACATATTTTTTCGATGCCTGCGATTTTGTCCAATTATCCAGTAAATTCCAGTTTTACAGATTGGACCCTAAACTTCATGCATATAATAACTCATGAATGGTGCATCGGATTAAAATGCTTTAAACATGTAAAATGCTTAGAATTTTGTGTAGTTTAATAATATGCCATTTTCATCCATGTTTAAAATGTTTAAAATGTTGTTTGTTTAAATTTGTTCAAATGCCATGTTAAAATGTTTTATTTCATAACTAAATAACCGTAGCTCGGTTTTTAATAAACTTTATATGTAAATGGGGTGGAAAAATGCCTAGTTTAACTTGGTCCACTTTATTTTTCCTGTTTAACAACCTTAACATATGGTTTAGGGCACAACAGTACCAAATTTGAAATATGCACATGAGGATTTTCTGGAATTGTTGTTTGTTGTTCCGGCCTCATTTAAACTTGCCTAAATAGTTAGTTTACTTTTGTTTCACCCCTTGCCATGTTTAATAACATTTAATATTTTTGGGTACATAAACAAGATCAAACTAAATAATTGCTTGTGGTGTTTTGTCAATATGCAACTCGTTGCATATTGAGCTCCACTTAACTTGTAGTATTGTTTGTTGCACTTTGCCATGCCATGCCTCATTAAACCAGACATGCATCATACTTGTTTGTGCATCATGCCATGTTTATGCTTGTGCATTTACCATGTTGTTTGTTTCTTTCCGGTGTTGCTTCTTAGTTTCCGGTAACGTTGCGTTCGTGAGGATTCGTTCGACTACGTTGGTTCGTCTACTTCATGGACTCGTTCTTCTTCCTTGCAGGATTTCATGCAAGATGACCACTACCCTGGATCTCACTACTATCATTGCTATGCTAGTTGCTTCGTTCTATCGCTATGCTGTGTTACCTATCATTTGCTCTTCAAGCCTCCCAAATTGCCATGAACCTCTAACCTTTGACACCCTTCCTAGCAAACCGCTGTCTGGCTATGTTACCGCTTTGCTCAGCCCCTCTTATAGCGTTGCTAGTTGCAGGTGAAGTTGAAGATTGCTCCATGGACAGGATTATGTTGGGATATCACAATATCTCTTATATTATTAATACATCTATATATTTGGTAAAGGGTGGAAGGCTCGGCCTTATGCCTGGTGTTTTGTTCCACTCTTGCCGCCCTAGTTTCCGTCATACCGGTGTTATGTTCCCGGATTTTGCGTTCCTTACGCGGTCGGGTGATTTATGGGACCCCCCTAACAGTTCGCTTTGAATAAAACTTGTCCAGCAAGGCCCAACCTTGGTTTTACCATTTGCCTCACCACCACCTATACCCTTCCCTTGGGCCGGCCAACCCAAGGGTCATCTTTATTTTAGCCCCCCCGGGCCAGTGCTTGTCTAAGTGCTGGTCTGAACCGGGCAGACTGCGGGGCCCCCTCGGGGCAACTCGAGGTCTGGTTTTACTCGTAGGCTGACCTATCTGGTGTTGCCCTGAGAACGAGATATGTGCAGCTCCTATCGGGATTGTCGGCGCATCGGGCGGCTTTGCTGGTCTTGTTTTACCATTGTCGAAATGTCTTGTAAACCGGGATTCCGAGACTGATCGGGTCTTCCTGGGAGAAGGTCTATTCCTTCGTTGATCACGAGAGCTTGTCATGGGCTAAGTTGGGACACCCTTGCAGGGTATAAACTTTCGAGAGCCGTGCCTGTGGTTATGTGGCAGATGGGAATTTGTTAATGTCCGGTTGCAGATAACTTGACACCAGATCCGAATTAAAACGCATCAACCGCGTGTGTAGCCGTGATGGTCTCTTCTCGGCGGAGTCCTGGAAGTGAACACGGTTTCTGTGTTATGTTTGACGTAAGTAGGTGTTCAGGATCACCTCTTGATCATTGCTAGCTTCACGCCCGTTCCTTTGTTTCTCTCATTTGTGTATGTTAGCCACCATATCATGCTTAGTCGCTGCTGCAACCTCACCACTTTACCCCTTCCTTTCCCATTAAGCTTTGCTAGTCTTGATACCCATGGTAATGGGATTGCTGAGTCCTCGTGGCTCACAGATTACTACAACAACAGTTGCAGGTACAGGTTTTGCGATGATCCTGATGCGAGAGCGATGTTTGCTTGCGTTGAGTTCTTCTTCTGCTTCTTCTTCGATCAGGGGATAGGTTCCAGGTTGGCAGCCTGGGCTAGCAGGGTGGATATTGTTTGAGTTTCTGTTTATGTATCATCCGTAGTCGGATGTTGATCTCTTGTAATATGTTGTGGTATTCGTGTGGCATTGTATGCCTTTTGTATGTATCCCCATCTATTATGTAATGTTGATGTAATGATATCCACCTTGCAAAAGCGTCTCAATATGCGGGTCTATCCTTGGTGGGACCTTCGAGTTCCTTTTGGATAGGGTCGCATATTGGGCGTGACAAGTTGGTATCAGAGCCTCGACCGACCCTAGGAGCCCCCTTGATTGATCGTGTAGTTTGGCCGTTGTTGAGTCTAGAAGAAAACTATTTTGAGTCTTAGGATTATATATATCGGAGAGTAGGATTCTTTTTACTCCTCAGCCCCTTCATCGCTCTGGTGAGGACTCCTGACGTAGATGTTTTATCTTTCCTCTCCTCAATTTTTCTAAAAAAAATTTAGGATCACGCGGGTATCTTGGGATTGTTCCGATATTCTTATGACGAGAACATTGTTCTTGGTGCCTCCTGTCATTTAGGGGTTGTGGCAGTGTCCTGGGGAGTTGAGCTCCGAGGTGTTGTCGTCATAATTTTATCGTTGCAGTTCTGGAATACCTGAGTTTTGCCGACATCGAAAATCTCTTTTATGCAGTTGTTGGTGAGATAACCTCGACGCCACCCAGTACTGGGGAGTTCGGGAGTATTACCATAGCTTGTATAACGGATGCTTTTCGAAGGTTGAGGTACACGATTTCCGGAGTTTTCTTGGTTATGTGTTGACGGATGGATACAGCTGGATGTAGGGATTGTTAGTTTTGGGTGAGATATATATTGCTTCCCCTGTATCCCCAACACCAGATTGCATAACCAGAAAGTTTCGGGAGTTTTATAGGTGGGAATTCAAGTAGCTCCTAGAATATCTTTCCGACAGATGCATGATATGGGATTGGGTAAATCTCTATCATATGTATTTGTTCCGGCTTATTCTGCAAGCCAAATCCTTTGTTTTGTTTTATTTGTGGTATTCGAGTTGCTTCGAAGTCAAATGTTGAATCCATACCTTTTCCTAAATGGTGTTCTCATATTGCTATGTGAATACTAATCCTTTTTTATCACTGAGGTTGTCATGTTAATTCTTTTCCAACCAGTGCACTTCTCTTCGAGATGATCCCATCATTCTCCCCATCCGCAAGATCAATTCTAAGTTTTCTCAATGGTGTTTGTTTCGTTCATCCCAAGTTGTCTTTGTTTTTCCCCACCCTCCCACCCTTTTTTTTCAAGAACTCATTTATTTTAATCAAGTATCCATTTATTCGTGTGAAGTCACTTCACTCTTTTCAATCAATGTTCTAATCCGGTGATCCCTCGTGAAGATGCTCACGAGCTTCAAGTTCATCATCCTTCGTTCTTTTTTCTTCTCCGGTGGATCCAATTCAAGCTTTCAGTGTTGATCATATTCCTTTCCTTGTTGCAAATGCTTTCTCTTGCCGATGCACCTCTCAATCATTCACTTCTCGCTATTCATTTGTTCTGGAGTGTTGAAGATATCTCAGAAGGCTCGTCTTTTCATTCATGATCCGTTCAAGCTATTTGGAGATTGTTATCTCCTTCAAGCCATTTAATTCAACTGGTGCAATATCTCTTTAAATCATTTCAACGGCGTTTCTCTTGATTGGGCCCTAACACACAGGTCTTTTCCCAGGATCTTACCTGACTCTTCTAATTATTCCGGAGTTTTTCTTAAATTCTTTTCAAGTGTGACGTAAGAATGGATTCCATCAGTCACATGCCTTCTCCAATATTGTTTTCAAATTATTTTCATTGTTGGATCAACCTCTTTGTTTTTTTCTTTCTCTCGGAGTATCTCAACAATTCATGGTGGTGTTTCTCGTCGTCATTCTCGGGTTTTGAAGACCGAAGAAGAGTTCCTCTTAAATCCTTACCCGTTCTTCCAAAGATGCGTGGTTCTAGCTTCATGCCATCCTCTCATAATTGTTTTCGATTGTGGGAATTCTTTTCTTACCATCCGGAGCATTTCATGAGTTGTTTCCATTTTTTTCCTTCGAAGGCCATCATGTCATAATTCTTCATTCTCAGCGTGTAGCTACCGTTCTCCAAATCTTACCGGTGCATCACTCAAGTATTCTCTAATCAGCTCGTGATCCATTCGTTCATTTGTATCTAAATTCCCTCAAGTATCAACGTTGTTTTCTAATTCCTCCCAGTGGTTCGTTCTCTTTTCTTCATTCATTTTCAATTCTTACGGTGGTTCGTTCAAGAGTTCCCTTTTCTTGGTTATCATATCAATTCATTTGTTGTTTCCAAATCCAACCGATGGTTCCATCAATACCTTCTCCAAGTTTACGCTATATCTCTCTTAATCCTTTCTACGAGAATAAGTAGTATGCCAAATCCATTGCTTGTCATCAATTTAATTTGATGAAGGATAAAGATACAATAAATCTTATTCTTATTTCCTCGAGGTGATTCAATTCTTTTCTTCAGAGATTGTTCATGATGAAGTAATTCTCGGTTCTAAGATGTTCATCTTTTCTTTCCGGAGTTCCAAGTTCCCTCGGTTACATCGTCGCGAAGCACCATCTAAATCATCACAAGGCTTCACCTTGCATTTTCAACTTCTCTTTCTTTTTATCATCCTTTTATTACCGGAGTTCTTCATGGAGACTCTACATGGTGGTTCGTCAAGGATTCTTTTCATTCTTCAATTGTTCTTCAAGATATCTCTCGAAGTTATGAACCGCCAAGCTATACTCAAATTTAAACATGGTGCTCAACACATGTTTTGTTTTGAGGCGTTCAAGCATTCTTCATCTTGCATTACAAAGTGCAATTCTTTCTACCTTATCTTTTCAGGTGGTGTTATGTCACTCTTGACAATTTCCTTCATGTTTCATGATTCATATCTTGTCAAGAATGAGGTATTTTAAATCCATCAATCTCTTCTTTGGAGTTATCTTGGTATAGATTTCACCTAAAGCCTTCCCTAAGGAATGTTGTTATATGTGGTGTCTATCAATGATCCAAGTTTTTCTCCTATCCTCTCGGCGAAAGGAGTTGTCATCTCCTTGTTGACCTCAATCCAATCTATTGTTTTCGTTAGTGGCAAAAATTTCACCTCATAATTTTGAGACCTTTTCCATAAGCCCACTACAAGCTTATTCTTTTCGTTGTTGGTGTTCCAACAACTACGTTCAATTCCTCATGTCAAGATGCTTTTCAAATTCAATTGTGGTAGAAGTTGTCTTTTTCCTCTCCGTTCTTTTCTTTCCAATGATCTATCTTCTATTCTTTCTTCTGGAGGCATGGTGATGTTTCTCTCTTCACTCATCATCTCGAATTGTGAGGATCGTGTTCTTTTCATGCTTATCCATTTAACCGGAGTGTTGTGTCATCTCTTCAAGTTCTTTTCATCTTATCAAGTTTTCCTTCTTCATTCAGTCGGAGTGCTGCCCAAAGTATATCAATCTTATTCCTTCTCTATCTAGTTTTAACCGGAGTGGTTTCAATATCTATCTTATCACTAAACCTCTTGGTTCTCATCGTATCCCTTGTTCCTCTTTTCTAACAGATTGTTTGCAATCTCGTTCATCTCTGTTGTACTCTTTCTTTTAAATTGCTCAAACTCTCAAGGTTCATGGTTTCACTCATTCGTCAAAGAAGCAACTTAGTTTACCTCTTATCTTTCTCTTCCTTTTCCCTCCGGTGCCATCCTAGATCTCGGGACGAGATCCTCTCATAGTGGTGGAGTGTTGTAACACCCCGGATACAACTTTCCATATTCGTAACTCTAACTCTTGCATTTTTCGGAGATGCGATATGATATTTCCTTCGTGGTTGGGTTTTGTCTTTCGTTTTGCATTTTGTTCATGTCATGCATTTCATCTCATCGCATCATTTGCATTGCATCGGCACTCGTTGTCGTCATTGTTTTCATAAAAACTCGTAGCCGTCTGCAGTTGCCCCTTCTTTCTTTGCCTCCGTTGTCTTTTTGTCAGACCCCTTGTCCTCGTTGACCTCTCTCAGATCCCCCTCGATTGCTCGTCCGAAACTCCCCCGAACCCGACTCAGGCTGTCGTTACCGATGGGTCCGGATCATCCCCAAACATCTATAAAACATCTGCGTTCTCTTACTTGGTCTACCTAACCTAATTATCTCGATGGTTCGATTTTAATCGGAGGGTCCATTTACCCCTAACTCTAGCCACCTACTATATATATAACAATCAAAACCTAAAAACTAGGGAGATGTTCCATCCATCCCCACGCCGCCGCCACTCTCCTTGTCTTCAGCGTCGAGCCAACCACCGGCCAGATCCATTCCAGCCCGCAGCTTCCCTTCTCCACCCTCGGATGAAGATCCAAGGGATCTCATTGCGCCAGCCAGGGCCTTCCCGCAGCTTCCCTCGCTCTGGTTCGGGCTCCCGATCTCCCGAGCGCCTCGCCGCGTCGCGCCGGCCGGCCGCCGACGACCTGAGGCCAGGCGCCTTGCGCCCGCGACCCTCGCCCGAGCCGGCGACCTCCAGCAGCTCCTCCCCGTCGTCCTTGCGGTGCCTCCAGGGCCCTCCCGAGCCCTGCCTCGTTCCCACCGTCCACGCCCGTTCGTCGTGCCGCCAAGCCGCCAGGGCCTTCCTCCTCCTCCCGTGCGCCTCGTCGGACCAGCCGCCGCCGGCGACCCGAGACCAGGCACCACCAGCAGGCCGTCCTCGTCGCTCCTGCTCCCTTCTCTTTCTCTTCTTCACCGAAGCTCTCCTGACCACCCCCCTTGTCATGTTTCTCTCACAGGGAACCATGGCGCCGCCGCTTGGAGCTCCATGACCACACCTCCCTCTCCCGTCTCCGGCCAGATCCATGGCCCAGGGATCAGATCCGCAGCCGCGCGCTATTCCCTGCTTCACCGGACCACCTTCCTGCCGCCAAGTCCACGCCGCGGCCTCTGCATCCTCCTTTGCATCGAGCAGGTGCTCTCCTGCGCATCCCGCTCGAGCCTCTCTGCTCGTTGACCGCACGCTCGTCTAACGCCTCGCTTGGACCGCTGCCAAGCCCAGCCTGCTTCCCCTCCTCAACCGGCCTGCTACCTCTTCCACCGATCTGGGCCTAGGCCCATGGTGAGCACCAAATCAAGCCCCTCCTCTCTGTTCAGCTCAGCAGTTTCGGCCCACGCATATTTTTTCGATGCCTGCGATTTTGTCCAATTATCCAGTAAATTCCAGTTTTACAGATTGGACCCTAAACTTCATGCATATAATAACTCATGAATGGTGCATCGGATTAAAATGCTTTAAACATGTAAAATGCTTAGAATTTTGTGTAGTTTAATAATATGCCATTTTCATCCATGTTTAAAATGTTTAAAATGTTGTTTGTTTAAATTTGTTCAAATGCCATGTTAAAATGTTTTATTTCATAACTAAATAACCGTAGCTCGGTTTTTAATAAACTTTATATGTAAATGGGGTGGAAAAATGCCTAGTTTAACTTGGTCCACTTTATTTTTCCTGTTTAACAACCTTAACATATGGTTTAGGGCACAACAGTACCAAATTTGAAATATGCACATGAGGATTTTCTGGAATTGTTGTTTGTTGTTCCGGCCTCATTTAAACTTGCCTAAATAGTTAGTTTACTTTTGTTTCACCCCTTGCCATGTTTAATAACATTTAATATTTTTGGGTACATAAACAAGATCAAACTAAATAATTGCTTGTGGTGTTTTGTCAATATGCAACTCGTTGCATATTGAGCTCCACTTAACTTGTAGTATTGTTTGTTGCACTTTGCCATGCCATGCCTCATTAAACCGGACATGCATCATACTTGTTTGTGCATCATGCCATGTTTATGCTTGTGCATTTACCATGTTGTTTGTTTCTTTCCGGTGTTGCTTCTTAGTTTCCGGTAACGTTGCGTTCGTGAGGATTCGTTCGACTACGTTGGTTCGTCTACTTCATGGACTCGTTCTTCTTCCTTGCAGGATTTCAGGCAAGATGACCACTACCCTGGATCTCACTACTATCATTGCTATGCTAGTTGCTTCGTTCTATCGCTATGTTGTGTTACCTATCATTTGCTCTTCAAGCCTCCCAAATTGCCATGAACCTCTAGCCTTTGACACCCTTCCTAGCAAACCGCTGTCTGGCTATGTTAGCGCTTTGCTCAGCCCCTCTTATAGCGTTGCTAGTTGCAGGTGAAGTTGAAGATTGCTCCATGGACAGGATTATGTTGGGATATCACAATATCTCTTATATTATTAATACATCTATATATTTGGTAAAGGGTGGAAGGCTCGGCCTTATGCCTGGTGTTTTGTTCCACTCTTGCCGCCCTAGTTTCCGTCATACCGGTGTTATGTTCCCGGATTTTGCGTTCCTTACGCGGTCGGGTGATTTATGGGACCCCCCTGACAGTTCGCTTTGAATAAAACTTGTCCAGCAAGGCCCAACCTTGGTTTTACCATTTGCCTCACCACCACCTATACCCTTCCCTTGGGCCCGCCAACCCAAGGGTCATCTTTATTTTAGCCCCCCCGGGCCAGTGCTTGTCTAAGTGCTGGTCTGAACCGGGCAGACTGCGGGGCCCCCTTGGGGCAACTCGAGGTCTGGTTTTACTCGTAGGCTGACCTATCCGGTGTTGCCCTGAGAACGAGATATGTGCAGCTCCTATCGGGATTGTCGGTGCATCAGGCGGCTTTGCTGGTCTTGTTTTACCATTGTCGAAATGTCTTGTAAACCGGGATTCCGAGACTGATCGGGTCTTCCTGGGAGAAGGTCTATTCCTTCGTTGATCACGAGAGCTTGTCATGGGCTAAGTTGGGACACCCCTGCAGATATAAACTTTCGAGAGCCGTGCCCGCGGTTATGTGGCAGATGGGAATTTGTTAATGTCCGGTTGTAGATAACTTGACACCAGATCCGAATTAAAATGCATCAACCGCGTGTGTAGCTGTGATGGTCTCTTCTCGGCGGAGTCCGGGAAGTGAACACGGTTTCTGTGTTATGTTTGACGTAAGTAGGTGTTCAGGATCACCTCTTGATCATTGCTAGCTTCACGCCCATTCCTTTGTTTCTCTTCTCTCTCTCATTTGCGTATGTTAGCCACCATATCATGCTTAGTCGCTGCTGCAACCTCACCACTTTACCCCTTCCTTTCCCATTAAGCTTTGCTAGTCTTGATACCCATGGTAATGGGATTGCTGAGTCCTCGTGGCTCACAGATTACTACAACAACAGTTGCTGGTACAGGTTTTGCGATGATCCTGATGCGGGAGTGATGTTTGCTTGCGTTGAGTTCTTCTTCTGCTTCTTCTTCGATCACGGGATAGGTTCCAAGTCGACAGCCTGGGCTAGCAGGGTGGATATTGTTTGAGTTTCTGTTTATGTAGCATCCGTAGTCGGATGTTGATCTCTTGTAATATGTTGTGGTATTCGTGTGGCATTGTATGCCTTTTGTATGTATCGCCATCTATTATGTAATGTTGATGTAATGATATCCACCTTGCAAAAGCGTCTCAATATGCGGGCTATCCTTGGTGGGACCTTCGAGTTCCTTTTGGATAGGGTCGCATATTGGGCGTGACACCATGACACCGAGCTGACGCGGATAGCAGAAGCGCAGGCCACCGAGCGCGGCCGGCTGGAGACGCTGGAGCAGGCGGAGAAGGCCGAGGTGGACGCCAAGGCGAAGATCCTGGCATAGGACCGCTTGGCCTTCACACTCCTTGAGGAGAGGTCCTGTGCGGTGCTGAAGACGCTCTATGACCATGGCCTGGAGAAGCCGCTGGCTACCAGCGAGGAAGGCCCCGCGCAACTACTCCCTTACCTGGTCGAAGCGCTTGAGGAAGTCGTGAACGGCACCGGCGCTATGGCCGAGACGGAAGCTCGTGTCCTTTCTTCTATAGCGCTGACGCGTGTCTTCAGCCATCTCTACCTTCACGACGCCAATGCTGATCTTGATGAGCTGCTGATCCCCGTGGACGGCGAGCGCTTCGCTGCTGCCGCAGAGGCCGTGAAGAGCCAGGTGGAGGCCTTGCTGGGGAAGTTCCGCGCCTTTGCTTCTACGCCCACGGCAGGCGGTGGTGCTGGTCCTACAGTCCCAAGTGGTGGCACAGGTGGTGCTACCACGGGGGTGAAGTCCTTGGCGGGCGATGGCAGTATCCAAGGGTGACGGCCTCCTTCCTGCTTAATTCCTGCAATGCGAACCATGCCTCGTGGAGGCGTTTAAATTTGTGTCTGGTGTTGTGAAGACAGCTATGGTTTGTAACATTTGCTCCAGAATTTTCTTGCAGTTTCCTTCCTATTTGCTTTATGTTTTATGTCAGCAGAGCCCGGCCCTGCGCATACCTCAACCGCCATTAGCCCCGACCAGAAACCAGGACGGAACCACGAAGTGAGGGGCTACGTGACAAGTTAGGATCCTGAGTCGCGATGCTCAGGAGTCCCCCTTGACATGCAAACAACAAATAGGGAGGAAACGTAGGGGTAGGTCTAGTGTTCCACGTCGACAGAGCCCGGCCTCGCGCATACCTCAACCGCCGTCAGCCCCGACCAGAAACCAGGACGGGAGCAAGGAGTGAGGGGCTACGTGACCAGTTAGGCTCCTGAGTCGCGATGCCTAGGAGTCCCCCTTGACGTTCAAACGACCTTCATAGCTTGGCTCTGCTCGGGGAGGGGCGCACGACGACCAGGTCTGGAGGACCTGGTTAGGTGGCGTATGCCCGGGCCACGCGTGCCCAGCCCCCTCGCGCGACGCTCCCGAGGGGAGGTGTTGCGATGAGGCCGGACACCGAGCTGTGGGCTCCCTGAGGTTGATACAGCACGGGACCTCCCTAAGTTGTTTATCACCAGTGCGGAGCATAGTGCTTCCGCATGTGTACGGGCATAGCCGCTCCTCGGCAGTGTCGACGGCCAGCACGAAGCATGGTGCTTCCACTGGTGCGTGGGAGGGGGCCCCTTTGGGGAGGGCCCACGAGGCATGTACAACCCAGCCCTGACACGTGGCTTGCACGGCAGGGCTAGACGAGGTGTGTCTGGGCACTTGTGAGCTAGCGCGGGACTCATGAGGCTCAACCTCAAGGCGGGTTGCGCCTGGTCTTGAATCTTGGACAGCTGTGTGTTCCTGCGGGATGGTTAGGTACAAATGCTCTACGTCCTCAGGTCCCGGCCCCCGAGCAAGCTCAGCCGCCGCTGGTATGCCAGGTCGTGATGCCGTGGTCAAGGCCAGGGGGTGAGGACTGGGGAGCTACTAAGAGCTCCTGAGTCGCGATGCTCAGGAGCCCCCCTTTTAACGCGCAAGCGATTTGCACGAGAGAGAAAGAGAGGCCCGTGGTAGGTAGCGATCGAGTAGGTGGTAATCGTAAGCAGATTAGGCATGAAAGGGAAACCAGCTTAGGCAACAGCAGGACAGATACATGCCACTGGGCCAGGCCTGAGCGGCTTGGGGATGATGCAGCCCGAGGGGCGCCCCTAGTAAGGTAAGCTAAAACCATAAGGAAAAGGGATACACGCCACAGGGATGGACCCACGCGCCCTGGGAATGATGCAGCCCTAGGGGCGCTCCCAACTGAAATGAACTTGAAAGATGTCACCTGGTTCTGTTGCAGATGGAGGGGTGTTGGAGT
>NW_021182581.1:0-5899 GCF_002162155.2 Triticum dicoccoides | reverse complement strand
TCTCTATGGCACGATCTTGATGTATCGCGAGCTTTGCTATTATAGTTGGATCTTATGATGTTTTCCCCCCTACTCTCTTGTAATGGATTGAGTTTTCCCTTTGAAGTTATCTCATCTGATTGAGTCTTTAAGGATTTGAGAACACTTGATGTATGTCTTGCCGTGCTTATCTGTGGTGACAATAGGATATCACGTGATCCACTTGATGTATGTTTTGGTGATCAACTTGCGGGTTCCACCCATGAACCTATGCATAGGGGTTGGCACACGTTTTCGTCTTGACTTTCCGGTAGAAACTTTGGGGCACTCTTTGAAGTACTTTTGTGTTGGTTGAATAGATGAATCTGAGATTGTGTGATGCATATCGTATAATCATGCCCACGGATACTTGAGGTGACAATGGAGTATCTAGGTGACATTAGGGTTTTGGTTGATTTGTGTCTTAAGGTGTTATTCTAGTATGAACTCTATGATAGATTGAACGGAAAGAATAGCTTCATGTTATTTTACTACGGGCTCTTGAATAGATAGAACAGAAAGGATAACTTTGAGGTGTTTCGTACCCTACCATAATCTCTTCGTTTGTTCTCCGCTATTAGTGGCTTTGGAGTGACTCTTTGTTGCATGTTTAGGGATTGTTATATGATCTATCTATGTTATTATTGTTGAGAGAACTTGCACTAGTGAAAGTATGAACCCTATGCCTTATTTCCTACCATTGCAATACCATTTACGCTCACTTTAATCATTAGTTACCTTGTTGTTTTTATAATTTTCATATTACAAAAACCCATATCTACCATCCATATTGCACTTGTATCACCATCTCTTCGCCGAACTAGTGCACCTATACAATTTAGGGATAATTAGATTTATGTCCCTAGTTGTGTCCCACTCGTCTGTTTTACCCCTAATTCCCAAAAGTCACCGATTCTGTCCAAGTCACTTTGCTCCTCTTGTGATTTTGCCCTTTGACCGTCAGTTTGAAAACTTCATAACTAATTCATACTAAATCAAAAAAATGCAAATAAGATACCAAAATGTTCAGAAAAACATCACCTATATGTTAGTGCCATTTGCATTCATGAAAAAAGTGTTGGAAAGTGCCCATCCGAGTTTTAGCTCTTATGCTACCACCATGAATAGTAAAATCTAAAAAAGTTCAAAAAAATCAAAAAAAATTGGTGGCAAAGAATGACAAATGTTTTAAGTGCCTTCCAAGTTTCATCAAGGAATAACATTCGTGGGTGCCGCGGCAAAAAAAACAATCAGCACTCCAAAATAGATTATTTTTTTGCCATGACTTCCATGAATGTCGTTCCCTAATGAAACTTGGCAAGAAATTAGAACATTTGTTGTTCTTTGCCACCATTTTTTTTGATTTTTTTTGAATTTTTTAGAGTTCACTATTAATGGTGGTATCAAAAGAGCTAAAACTCGGATGTGCACTTTCCAACACTTTTTTCATGAATGCAAATGACACTAACATATAGGTGATGTTTTTCTGAACATTTTGGTATCTTATTTGCATTTTTCTGATTTAGTATGGATTAGTTATGAAGTTTTCAAACTGACGGTCAAACGGTCAATGGGCAAAAGCATAAGAGGAGCAAAGTGACTTGGCAGAACCGGTGACTTTTGGGAATTAGGGGTAAAACAGACGAGTGGGACACAACTAGGGGCATAAATCTAATTATCCCTACAATTTACCATTGTATTGGGTGTGTTG
This sequence comes from Triticum dicoccoides, assembly GCF_002162155.2. Taxonomy (NCBI): domain Eukaryota; kingdom Viridiplantae; phylum Streptophyta; class Magnoliopsida; order Poales; family Poaceae; genus Triticum; species Triticum dicoccoides. Next base: position 4,170 of record NW_021182581.1, on the reverse strand, counting down.
GGGACACAAGAGACTCTTTGTTATTTGGTTGCAGGGTTGTTTGAGAGATACCATCTTCATCCTATGCCTCCTACGGATTGATAAACATTAGGTCATCCACTTGAGGGAAATTTGCTACTGTCCTACAAACCTGTGCACTTGCAGGCCCAACAACGTCTACAAGAAGAAGGTTGTGTAGTAGACGTCAAGCTCTTTTCTGGCGCCGTTGCCGAGGAGGTGAGTTCTTGAAGGTATATCTTTAGATCTTGCAATCGAATCTTTTTGTTTCTTGTTTTATCACTAGTTTAGTTTATAAAATAAAACTAAAAAATGGAGTTGAGTTTTTCTCATACGGTTCGTCTTTTTAATATCTTTCGTGGGTATGATGAAAAGGAAAATTGTGCTCAAGTGCTAGAAGAATAAATCTATAGAATGTTTGATACTAAATCTTTGAATGATGAGCATGATTGCAATGTTATTAGTATGAACTCCTTGAATATCCATAGTACTAATGACGATTGCACTAGTTATGATGAAAATGTCTCCTATAAGCATGTCGATTTTTGTGGAGAGCACTGGATTTGCATAGATACACCAAATAGAGATGATAGATATTGCAAGAGGCACAAGCATGTAGAAACTAAATTGTTGCAAGAAAGAATAAGGGAGAGTGCTGAAAAATTATATTTCCTTGGCCGTACTTGTGAACTTTGCAATGAAAGTGGTCATTTACATCTCCGATGCAAGTTGCTTCATGATCGAATCATATCCAAAAATTGTGATGATTTGATTTCCCTTGCACATTATAATGAACTTAGTTTGCTTATGGGTTATGAAGAAATGAATCATTTAATTAAGCACCTTCCAGAATTTGCCCGTTATAAACTTCTTGATTTTGATCTAGAGACGATTTATATGTTTTGCGCGGAGAATTGCATTGAAAATCCTTATATTGCCAATTACCTAAAGAAAAGAAAGCAAATAGAAGATGATGAAAATACTAATGAAAGGGAAGAGACTTCCCAATATCCTCCTATTATTTCTTATGATGAATCAGGTAACGAGGAGGAGATTTCTATTCAACCAATCTCGTCAATAAGGAGCTCAAAGAGGAAGGTTGAACCCACACATAATGTTAAGAAGAAAAAGAAAAGAAGGAGAAACAAAGGTAGAAAGGTATCCCTCCCAAATGATATTGCTCCCACTACTAATTGTGATGATGATAATTGCTATACTATTGGTGCTATCCATATTTTTAATGATGAGAGTGATTATGCTTATGATATGAAAAGGCCCAAGCTTGGGGAAGCTTTGTTTGATCAGGATGACATATTTGAGAATATATTTGCTGAAATTAATGTTTTTCCCAAGCTTGGGGATGCTATGTTTAATGAAGATGATATTTTCAGCATCCCAAGTTTTGATATGCAAAGTTGTTATGATGATAGCATGCCTCTTACCTATGATGATTATATTGATGAAAGTGGGTTTGGAAGAGTGTCAACTTTAGGAAGTAGTGATCCCACTATTTTGGAGGATGTTGAATTTTATTGTGATGAATACGAAAGTGGATTTGGAAGAGTGTCAACTTTATTTAGTGATTCCACTATTTTGGGAGAGGTGTCAATCGATTATGATGCGAACAAAGTTGCTACCTATGATGATTATTGTGATGACTTATTTGCTATTAGGAATAATGATAACCATGAAACTTGTCATCATGATTATAGTTTTCAATTGGATTATGCCTCACATGATAATTATTTTGTTGAGTTTGCTCCCACTACTATTCATGAGAAGAATTTTGCTTATGTGGAGAGTAGTAAATTTTCTATTCTTGTAGATCATGAAAAGAATGCTTTAGGTGCTGGTTATAATGTTGAATTCATTCATGATGCTACTGAAAATTATTATGAGGGAGGAACATATGCTTGTAGGAATTGCAATAATATCAAGTTTCCTCTCTATGTGCTTAAAATTTTGAAGATATGCTTGTTTTACCTTCCTATGCTAGTTGATCCTTGTTCCCATAAGTTGTTTGCTCACAAAATCCCTATGCATAGGAAGTGGGTTAGACTTAAATGTGCTAGTCATATGCTTCATGATGCTCCCGTTATGTTTCAATTCTTATCTTTTATGTGAGCATCATTGTCATCATCATGCCTAGCTAGAAAGGCATTAAAGAAAAGAGCTTGTTGGAAGACAACCCAATATTTATCCTTACTGTTTTTGTGTGTTCACATGATTATGCTACTGTAGTAATCATGTTTTATAGCTTTTGTTTCAATAAAGTGCCAAGTAAGACCTTTAGGATCGCTTACGGTGATAGTTGTGTTGATCATGCTGAGGATCAGAAACTTTTGCACCCAGTAAATTAGTTTTGTTAATTCACAGAAACGTGATTATGATCTGATTTTTTTTTATCTGGATTGGTACACAAATTGCTTAGGACTTCCTAATTTGGTAGCATTTTTTTAGTTCCAGAAGTATACGTTTGATACAGATTACTACAGACTGTTCTGTTTTTGATAGATTCTATTTTCTATGTGTTGTTTGCTTATTTTGATGAATCTATGAGTAGTATCGGAGGGTATGAACCATAGATAAGTTGGAGTACAGTATATATTATACCAATATGAATTTAGAATGAGTTCATTACAGTACCTAAGTGGTGGTTTTATTTTCTTATACTAACGGAGCTTACGAGTTTTCTGTTGAGTTTTGTGTTGTGAAGTTTTCAAGTTTTGGGTAAAGATTCGATGGACTATGGAATAAGGAGTGGCAAGAGCCTAAGCTTGGGGATGCCCAAGGCACCGCAAGGTAATATTCAAGGACAACCAAGAGCCTAAGCTTGGGGATGCCCCGGAAGGCATCCCCTCTTTCGTCTTCGTCTATCGGTAACTTTACTTGGAGCTATATTTTTATTCACCACATGATATGTGTTTTGCTTGGAGCATCAGTTTATTTTGTTAGTATTTGCTTGCTGTTATTTAGAATAATGTTTTGCATCTTTAGTTCAATAAAAATGTCAAGGATAGCCTTTATCATGCTTGTTTTGCTAGTATACATATTGTTGTTTGAAAACAGAAAGTTTACCGCTGTTGCAAAAAATTCCCTAGAAAAGTCATAGAATGGTATAATGTTGAAACTTTTTGCATATTGAGCTCTGATAAATCTTATACAGTGAGGTATGTTTCTCATAATATTTTGAGTTAGGGAAGTATTGGTACTCGTCCATTCTTTACAGACTATACTATTTTGGCAGATTACTGTAATGTTTGCATTGTTTGCATATGTTTGCTTGTTTAATGATTCTATTTGAGGATAGGATTATTAAATATGCAGAGGCATTTAGTATGCAATGTTGAATAATAATTTTAGTGATTTTTTACAGTAGAAAATGATAAGGTTTTGCATTGGTTTATACTAACCTATCTCACGAGTTCTTGTTGAGTTTGCCGTGGATGAAGCTTTTGATAAAAAGACAAACCATGATATGAGAGGAATTAAGGAGACACAAAAGTTCAAGATTTGGGATGCCCAAGGCACCCCAAGATAATATTTCAAGAAGTCTCAAGCATCTAAGCTTGGGGATGCCCCGGTAGGCATCCCACCTTTCTTCTTCAACAATTATCGGTTAGTATCGGTTGAACCTAAGTTTTTGCTTCTTCACATGAGTTGTGCTATCCTTGTAATGTAATTTTATTTTGTTTTGCTTGCTGTTTGAATACAATACCAAGATATGAAATTCTTTAATGAGAGAGTCTTCACATAGTTACATAATTATTTAGCTACTCATTGATCTTCACTTATATCTTTTTGGAGTAGTTTGTCATTTACTCGTGTGCTTCACTTATATCCTATGAGTAAATGGTTGAATGAGTTGATTGTCATAAATATGAAATTATATATGTCTCATTTGCTTATCCCATGGGGAGTAATGACTTTACATCTAAGAAGTAGAGGTTGTAAATTTATTGAAGGTTAGCAAGCATTGTATTAGTCATTTGAACAATTCATGAAAGAATATTGAAGGAAGAGAGATTTCACATATAAATATACTATCCTAGACATCTTTTATAATTGTGAGCACTCATTAAGTATGACATGCTAAAGAGTTGATGTTGGACAAGGAAGACAACGTAATGGGTTATGTTTTCTCACATCTCAGTTAAAGTATATTGTCATGGG
>NW_021182580.1:0-1327 GCF_002162155.2 Triticum dicoccoides | reverse complement strand
ACCATTTGCGCCTTTTGGCACACGTATATGACAGTGTCGCTAGCATCCATATGATAAGGAGCCCGGGCTGACATGGCTAGTCGTAAATCCAAAGTGGCACAGACTTACAGGGACAGGCATCCATGACCCAGCATCGAACGTGTCGGTCATCAGCGAGTGAATCCAGGCTGTAGCACTGGGCTAGCAGGACTCCGGTGAACCGGGCTGTAGCGGGCTAACAGGACTCCGGTATTCATCGCGTGACATTTCCCCGAAGGGACAGACACAGGAACGAAGAAGGACACATGCCGGCCAGCCTAAGTGTTCTGGAGCAGTAGCAAGCTACCATGGCTCAGTGGAAACACTAGGAGACATTTCCCGGTAAGAGAGGCTACTAAGGATAAACAACTAGATAGCCAGATCCCACACATATCAAGCATTTTAATAACATACACACAATATGCTCGATATGTGCAATACAACATGGCATCACAAAATGACTCTACGACTCAAGTAGTTTATTCAATAGGCTCCGAGGAGCGAGACATTACAAACATGGGTCTCATGACCCAACACTCAGAGCATACAAGTCAAAGCACAAGCGGAAGCTATCATGTCTGGGTACAGACATCTATAAATGAAAAAGGCTGAGAAGCCTGACTATCTATCAGATCCTGCCGAGGGCACAAGATCGTAGCTGAGGTAACAAGCTAAACGTTGAAGTCCACGTGGAACTACTAGTGAGACTGAAGTCTCTCTGCAAAAACATAAAATAGGCAAACGTGAGTACAATTGTACCCAGCAAGACTTACATCAGAACTAACTACATATGCATCATTTTCAACAAGGGGATGGTGGAGTTTGACTGCAGCAAGCCAGCTTTGACTCGGTGGCTATCCTGAACTACGACTGCAAGTAACTCTTTTGAGGTGGCGCACACGAGTCCACATATTCACCATATCAATACACCACTATGGATCCGCTCCCGTCTCCCTACGAGAACGCCATCCATAGCACTCACGCTTATCTTGCGCATTTTAAAGTATCCACTTTCACTTGTCTATGAACTGATATAAGCAATCCAGAAGTCCTTTTCCGTGGACACGGCTATTCGAATAGATGATGTTAACCCTGCAGGGGTGTACTTCTTCATACATGTTTCCACCACTTAGCGTCTGCACACGACATGTGCTCGGCAGACTTCAAGCGAAAGCCGACGTGGGTGTAGACCACGACCTACCTAAACACTCAAGTCTCTAGTCCAGGTTTATCGCCTATTCGGGTTCCATCCATGAGGAGATCCGGCCGGAGTTTCGCTCACAGCCCCAAACGATGTGAACAGGGTTCC
>NW_021182579.1:0-1965 GCF_002162155.2 Triticum dicoccoides | reverse complement strand
TAGCCGCCGCCTCCGTCCCGGTTTTTCTCGGAAAACCGTCGTTTTTTTAAAAACCTAGATCTAGTTTTTTTAGATCAGTTCGGTTTCTTTTCGGTTTAGTTATTTAGCAGACGTTGGTCCGTATGTTCGTTTTAACGAACGTCGTTCGTCAGTTAGTCGCAGACAGGGAACGTTCGTTCGTTAGCCTGTTCATCTCTTTTTATTTTACAGGATTTATTTGCGATTATTTTTGATTGAGATTTCTGCCCTAATCTTCGATCTAGTATAACTTTTCGCTTGTTTGTCCGAATTAGATGAAACAAGCGCCTAGATCTTCATTTATTCTTTTCATTACTCTTTGTGTTATATTACCAGCATATTCCATGTGCTGACCCATTTCAGGCTGCAACATATCATGTTGCAGACTTTTTAGACGACGAGTAAGGTGCCATAGGTCGTTGTCGTTCACTCAGCTATGCCGTTGGAGTTGATGGACTCACTTTATCTTCCAAGCCTTCCGCTGTTATCTTATTTAGATGGCCTTAAGCCATATTATTTTGAAGATAGTTTGTAGTATACAAATTTTTCATGTACTTATTCTTGTTTAATGAAAGGTCAATAGCAACATCTTGTTGAAGAAGAACTATAATAAAAGTGTTTTTCTGTGCCTTTAGAATATTTATTTATATAATATTACCCTTAGTCCACACCTTTATAGCGACTCTTGACAATGCTAATATAGCTCTCCATGTGCAAACACATGTTAAGGCTGAGATAGGTCTAATTTTTTGGTCTGCGGGTCTCACCCCCTTCTTTAATTTTTGTCACTGTAGGGTTTAACTAATAAAGTAATTAAGGAAGTGTTGTTAGTGACTAACCTTCCGGTAATGTTTTTGTACTACCATGTATGATGGCTGCTCTGTGATCTCCACTCGATTGACATATGGCCAAGTTACAAAATGGTGGTAGTAAGTCATGAAGATCAAACATAAAGGCGTAGTGTTATATTCTTTATGCGCCCTCCACTTTTTTCTGGTCTTGGGACCTGCATTGGCAGTGTTAGGCCCCCTTACACCTATTAATTTTGAACAAACGCTCAAAGATTATTAAGTTTTTTTTTTGGGAGAACATATAATAGTAGCTTTTTATGTGAGATTTAGTACCTTTTTTTGGGACAGCCGGTAAATGAAATCAGGGATATAGGGGACGACCGCTACGTGCGTTTTGGTTTTCTGAGGGACTGCTCTTCCGATATTTATTTTAGGAACCATAAAGGAAGGGGAGATCCGTTAGTAGTTTTTTTTTTTCAGGAAATGCAGCTAAAAAAGATACATAAGATGTAGTAGCTTTTTTAAGGGAAAGATATAGTAGTAGCTTTTTTGTACGTGACATGTAGTAGCTTTTTTGTACGTGGCATTGACCAATCTGAGTGGGAAGCGGCGGCAGCAGGAGGCGGCGAGGGTGACCAAGTTCAAGTGGAAGCAAGACAACATTGTCTGGCGCATGCAGGCATACATCGTCATCTCCTCCTCCTCCGACAAGTCTGACTCTGACGGCTCCAACATCGACCCACCTCCTACTGCGGACCCCTACCGCAGCGCCGCGACAGGAAGGGCAAAGGGCCGCCAGGAAGTGCTGAAGCTTGCCCTCTCCTTTTGTATAATCTAGTTCTAGTCTGTAGTTATAATCGTTTAACTGTGTGAACTATGCCCGTTTGGTGATCTTTTGGTAATGTTTATGTGAATTATGCCCGTTTGATATCGGCTTATATGTATGTTTCCTGTCGATTTTCATTGTTTGGTGATCTACGTACTATGTTGCATGAATTGTATGGATATATGGTGCCCGGTCAACATCCGCGGACGCGCCCGCGTTTGAGGGGTCGAATTTGCAAACTCCGTTTATGGATGCTCTTACATATATGAAAATTTAAATGGAAGTATTTGCTTTAACAAATATATAAATTAAGCTTACTGATGTGTTCCA
>NW_021182578.1:0-1316 GCF_002162155.2 Triticum dicoccoides | reverse complement strand
ACATCAGGTCTGGTACACAGCATGGCATACATAATAGAACCTATGGCTGAGGCATAGGGGATGACGCTCATCTCTTCTATATCTTCTGCCGTGGTCGGACATTGAGCTGAGCTCAATTTCATACCTTGCAACACAGGCAAGAACCCCTTCTTGGATTGATCCATATTGAACTTCTTCAATATCTTATCAAGGTATGTGCTTTGTGAAAGACCTATGAGGCGTCTCGATCTATCTCTATAGATTTTGATGCCTAATATATAAGCAGCTTCTCCAAGGTCCTTCATTGAAAAACTTTTATTCAAGTAGGCCTTGATGCTGTCCAAGAGTTCTATATCATTTCCCATCAAAAGTATGTCATCTACATATAATATGAGAAATGCTACAGAGCTCCCACTCACTTTCTTGTAAACGCAGGCTTCTCCATAAGTCTGTGTAAACCCAAACGCTTTGATCAGCTCATCAAAGCGAATGTTCCAACTCCGAGATGCTTGCACCAGCCCATAAATCGAGCGTTGGAGCTTGCACACTTTGTCAGCATTCTTAGGATCGACAAAACCTTCCGGCTGCATCATATACAATTCTTCCTTAAGGAAACCATTAAGGAATGCCGTTTTGACGTCCATTTGCCATTTTTCGTAATCATAGAATGCGGCAATTGCTAACATGATTCGGACGGACTTCAGCTTCGCTACCGGTGAGAAAGTCTCATCGTAGTCAACCCCTTGAACTTGTCGATAACCCTTAGCGACAAGCCGAGCTTTATAGATGGTCACATTACCATCCGCGTCTGTCTTCCTCTTAAAGATCCATTTATTTTCTATGGCTCGCCGCTCAATGGGCAAGTCAGTCAAAGTCCATACTTTGTTTTCATACATGGATCCTATCTCGGATTTCATGGCTTCTAGCCATTTGTCGGAATCCGGGCCCGCCATCGCTTCTTCATAGTTCGAAGGTTCACCGTTGTCTAACAGCATGATTTCCAAGACAGGGTTGCCGTACCACTCTGGTGCGGAACGTGTCCTTGTGGACCTTCGAATTTCAGTAGGAGCTTGATCAGAAGTATCTTGATCATTTTCATTAACTTCCTCTCTAGTCGGTGCAGGCACCTCAGGAACATTTTCTTGAGTCGCGCCATTTTCCGGTTCAAGAGGTAATACTTCATCAAGCTCTACTTTCCTCCCACTTACTTCTTTCGAGAGAAACTCTTTCTCCAGAAAGGACCCATTCTTGGCAACAAAGATCTTGCCTTCGGATCTGAGGTAGAAGGTGTACCCAATAGTTTCTTTTGGGTATCCTATGAAGACGCATTTTTCCGA
>NW_021182577.1:0-1631 GCF_002162155.2 Triticum dicoccoides | reverse complement strand
TACATCGAATGTATCGGCGGCCTCCGTGGGTGAGGACCGCCGGGGACAATGAGTAACATGTGCTGGAATTCCGTGGGGCGGGCAACCCTGCGACAATTCATGAGCTTCGTGTTTTGACGAAGCGTTTTGCCCCCACCATCCTTTGTATTCTCGAAACTCAGGTGGAGAGACACAGGGTGGAGTTTTTTTATCAAATTCTTTAGGTTACAATAAAAGTTTTGCGGTTAGTAGTTCTGGTAGAAGTGGTGGCTTGTGTGTTTTTTGGAATGATTCAATAAAATTGGACGTTGTTGGTTACTCAAAGTATCACATTGATGCGGAACTAGAGGGGGTTGGCAATTCTCCCTTTAGAGTGACTTTTGTTTAGGGGGAAGCTCAGGTCCAGAATAGATTCAAAACTTGGGACACTTTGAGGGGTATAGTTTCGACCAGTACATTACCATGGATGGCAATCAGAGGTTTTAACGAGGTTCTACACCTTCACGAGCACGACGGAGTTGGAAACCGAAGCCAGGCTCTAATGGATGGATTTCGAGATGCTTTGGACACTGCAGGATTATCAGATATTGGCTTCAGAGGGAATTCTTGGACTTTTGAGAAGAGGGTGACAGGTGGTTCGTACACACGAGTACGTCTAGACAGGTGCTTGGCGACTGCTACTTGGTCGCTGATGTTCCCTCAAGCAGAGCTTGTGCATGAAAACGCTGCATGTTCAGATCACGTCCCCTTGTTGTTGAACCTTGGGTTGCATCCCCACAAGACGGGACCAAAAACTTTCAGATACAAGTGCGCTTGGGAGTCACATGAGGAACTGCCCACGGTGGTGGGATCTACTTGGGGACAGGGCTGTGACGGGACCGTTGAGGGAGTGAAACAACGCCTGGACTCCCTTTCTTCTGATCTGTCTATCTGGGACAAGGATGTTTTTGGAAATGTCAAGAGGGAAATCAGCAAGCTGCAGAAAGACCTTGCTCTATTACGTGCAATTCCAGGCCGATCGGGACCATCTCATGTAGAGGCGAAGATTTGTGATAGGCTGGTGGAGTTGTTTCACCGAGAGGAAATATTATGGCGCCAACGTGCCCGCATAGAGTGGCTAGCTAGTGGAGACAAAAACACTTACTATTTTCACATGCGGGCAAGCCGGCGACGCCGTAAGAATCAGATTAAAGCACTCCTGCTGCCAGATGGGAGACTGACAGAGAACCCGGCGGAGATGGAGGAACTGGCTACTAATTTTTATAAGGACTTGTATACAAGTTCTTAACATGGATCGGGTCTTGGATACAGTTCCCTCCAAGGTGACAAACGAGATGAATGACTTACTCAACGCACCATATACAGAGAAGGAGGTAAAGACAGCTTTATTTCAGATGTTTCCTACCAAGGTGCCGGGGCCAGATGGGTTCCCTGCCCATTTTTTCCAGAGACATTGGGAGGTGTGTGGTGCAGATGTGACTCAGGCAGTTCTGAGGATAGTGAAGGGGGAGGAAACAGCACAAAGCATAAATGAAACAATCTTGGTACTTATTCCAAAGGTAAAGAACCCAACTTTATTGGCACAGTTCAGACCCATCTCGTTATGTAACGTCTTGTACAAGATTGCTTCCAAAGTTATCTCCAATAGACTG
>NW_021182576.1:0-1648 GCF_002162155.2 Triticum dicoccoides | reverse complement strand
GTGCGGGATGCTCCAGACAGGAGGAAAAGGCGGCGAGGAACGTGCCAAGGGCACTGTGGGCATGTGACTGAACCTCTGTCGAAGATCGACACTGAACTCTGAATCTTTCTGAATTTTGAACAGCAACAGTGCATGCAAGGTGTTCGACAGAATGAATTTGGCCTCTGGTGATTTTTCCTTGAGCTGATTTTTGGTGGAGTGGCTTCTCATTGCTCCAGTAGGCTGCATGATTTTTGGTGGAATTTTTGGAGGAGTGTAGATATGAATTTCATCAAATTTGGCAAATCTGGTCCAAACTTGCAGAGACTGAATTTTGAAAAATTTGAAAAGAGGAGGAGTGGATCAAGATGGTTCTGGGTTGTGGGTACAAAGGACTATCCAGGAGAGTTGGTTTGGGATAAAAACTCAAAGGCAAAGTGGTACTTGCTTTGAAAATCACTAAGGCTCAAAATAATTTACAGAATTGATTTGAGAGGAAAAATAATTAGAATAAATCCAAAACTTGCTTGGATTAGTTGGGACAGAGAACTTAGGTTGATTACAAGGAGGAGGGGAGGTTTTGGAGGGGTTTTACCACATGGGCAAAATACAAAGTCATGGGGGTTTCCAAGATATGAAAATCCCAAATTTTCATAGTTTCTTTTTAGAAGAAAAGATTAAACTCCCAAAATAATTTGAGAGGGAACCAACAGAGAAGAAGTTTCAAAAGATCAGACACCAAAGTTTGAAAAAAAAAATCCTTGCCAAAGCAAAGGAAGTTTTTGAGAGGAAGGATTTCTAGAAAAGAAATTTTAAATGCCCTCTTTTAAAATCCAACAAAGTTTTTGATGAAAACCAAATTAAAATTTTGGAGTGTCACAACACCTACCCCCTTAGGAAAAATCTCGTCCCCGAGATTTCAGCTGATCCTTAAATAAGTGTGGATGCTCTGTCCGAAGAAAATCCTCTCTTTCCCAAGTTGCTTCACTGTCGGTGTGATTGCTCCATTGGACTTTGAAAAACTTGATGGTCTTCTGTCGGGTCCTCCTTTTAGACTCCTCTAATATTCTTACGGGACGTTCCCGATAAGTGAGGTCTAGCTGCACGTCAATGTTTTCATGGGATACTTGTTTCTCTGGGTTGCTTACGCACTTCCTCAATTGCGAGACATGGAACACGTCGTGGACATCGGATAATTCCTCGAGTAAGTCTAGCTGGTAGGCTACAGTGCCTCTTCGTGCCACTATGCAGAATGGTCCAATGAATCTTGGTGCTAATTTTCCTTTAATCTTAAACCGTTGCAGTCCTCTCATAGGGGATACTCTCAAGTATACGAACTCACCGGGTTCGAAGCTGACCCTACGATGTTTCTGATCATAATAACTCTTCTGTCGACTTTGAGCGGTCTTAAGTCGGTCTCTGATTAGCTTGACTTTTTCCTCGGCTTCTCTGAGCATGTCTGGTCCGAAGATGTGGCTGTCTCCGGTCTCTGACCAATTTAACGGGGTACGACATCTTCGTCCGTATAAAGCCTCAAATGGTGCCATTTGTAGGCTGGCCTAGTAGCTATTGTTGTACGCGAACTCGGCGTATGGCAGGCTTTCTTCCCAACTGGTTCCATATGTGAGGACACATGCTCTCAGCATGTCTTCTAAAACCTGGTTTACGC
>NW_021182575.1:7074-9203 GCF_002162155.2 Triticum dicoccoides | reverse complement strand
TGTCCGTGAATGGCATAAAAATTGTCTTGTGTAAAAATATTACAAGAGAGAGTAATTTTTCCTTGATAAAAAAGAAAAGTGTTTAATACATAAATTTAGATGAATACCACCTGATGTTTGGGCAGACAGTAAAACACCACAGCATCAGAAGCGGCTTCGGAGTGATGAGTCGGTCGCGGCCTTGTAAGCCGGCACAGACGAGCCAGTTGTCCTCCGCGTTATAAACCGGTGCGGACGCGTGAACCAGCGGCGAGGGCGGACGGGCGAGTCGTCCATGACGTCGTAAAGTGATGCGGACGGCGAGTCAAACATGATGTTGTTTAACCCGTGCAGATGCACAAATCGGCCGCAGGCGCAGACGGATGTAATCCGAACATCGGGGCAGCGACTCGCACGTGTATCCGTCGAGCATCATAGCACAGACAAACACCAGCGTTTGAGGCGCCCCCTTAGGTGACACCTTTTTGTAATGATCCTGGTATTTTTTTTCAGATGAACCCGGATGCTGGCGCTGGATATGAAGGTGGCTTCGGTTTGGAGACCCGGCGCACGGAAACGTGCTACGCGGAAGTGGGCGCGTAGCCCAGCGCGACCGCGATACGAATGAGGTGCAAGGGTGATTTAGACCGGAGGCGGGGCGTGACCCGTGGTGGCTGAGGAGTCCGGGTCGTGGTCGTTTCTGGCTAATTCATCTTTTGTTTCCCCGAGTCGCGGTCGTTTTGTGGTGCTGGCTTGAAGCAAGGTGGCGTAACCGGCTCTTAGTGGAGACAAGCAGCAGCACCCTTTTATATTTAATAATCCTTCCTTGGTATCCGTGCATGTGTAGTGGTTGCACTAGTTGAGGGATCTTTCACGTGGAGTAACTTGGGAATCCATCAGGCTTTAGGTTTCACGAACACTGGTACACGTAGATCGATCTGGCGACGTCACGTGGCCGCAACAGCTGCCCTAATTGCCGTTTGTACTAGCAGATGACACATGATGCCTGTCAGCCGTCTCTGAGCACTTTTGATTTTGGACGACAGTACGTGGAGCAGTAATGGTGACTCGCAGATTCCTCAAGTTCAGATTGCCTTGGACGAGAATTGATTTGATGTACCTGTTTCCGTTAACAGAACCTGCCAGTTTTAATAGTTCACACGAGGTGGTGATTTATATTTGGCGAACCGATTTCCTGCCTGTCTCGACGGTTTGGGGGCGCGGCGTAACGCAACCCTAAACTTCCATGTTCAATTTTCTATACGCTGCCACTGAAAACTTCTTTAACCCTGACTGTTGAACTTCGTAGTTGACGTGAATTCTTCCACGTCGGCTCTTGCTGATCCGGCGGATCATAGCTTCTCGATTCCTGAGGGATCCCTTCAAGAACTCAACACCAACGTGCGCGAGCCCCACGGTGGGCGCCAACTATCGTGGAATTGTCACGTCAGATGTCCTTAGTGTCAGGACTTAGTCGCGAGGCCAACGCATCTATGTGGTAGCTTGAGAGGGGTTGAGTGGAATCGAGAGACGCAACACAAGACAGGGATTTAGACAGCTTCGGGCCCCGGGAAACATCATCCGGTAAAAACCCTACATGCTGTTTGAGGCTAGGTCTCATTATCATCGCGAGGGAGTCGCCGTAAACTGGCTCTCCTCTTTGTGTCTAGCCCTAAGATTGTTTCTTCTTGCTTGTAGCTTGTCCCTCTTTGGGGAGCCCTGCCCCTCCTTATATATGTTGAAGGGGCGGGTCACATGTGGAGTCCTATTAGGATTAGGACTAGTCTCCCTTCTAATACAAACCGGATACAAGTCCGGGTCTTCCTTGTAAAGTAAATATTCCTCACGCCTTTTCTCTTAAACCGGCCCACCATAGCATGATCCGGCCTTCCATAAACCGCCCGTTGGGCCACCGGGTCTTGTTGCTCCTCTGACCCGCCTGCCGGATTACCAATGAACCGTAAACCGCCATGTCCAAGTGGGTTGCCAGTGAATCGCCAAATTCTAGCCGGGTCATACATCCGGCGGTTTATACCGCGGGGTATATCCCCGACACCCTGGGTATGTTGCCCTGACTGTGCACAGGCACGGGAACAAGATTATGGCATCATGCCATGCCAGAGTATAAGAGACCAAGATCTTCGAAGGAC
>NW_021182575.1:5388-5838 GCF_002162155.2 Triticum dicoccoides | reverse complement strand
TGCAATGTGACATCCCCCCATGCCGAACCAACAAGGGGCCCTTGGTCCCATAGGTGGTCGTGGTTTCCCACGATACACCCACTGCTCCAGGTTCTCAATATGACTATCATGTGGAGCAGAGGCCTCACACGCAGAAGCCTAAGCCCATGCTGCCAAGGCTTCCAAGCGTAGTGGCAACTCACGGATCATTTAGTGTACTAAGCTTCAGAGAGCACAATACATTCTTCAACAGCGCCAAGAACCCCTACAAGAAGCCAAAGATTACCTCAGATAGGTTTTGGAGCCATCAGCAATGCAACTACTACTCCTGCATACTGTACAACCAAGACAAGATCTTTCCTCATCAACGTCTTGACTACGAAGCCATTGCTGGGCTGCCATGCCTTGAAGAGGCTCTTGACTGCTGTCGTGGAGTGGGACTTCTTCCGTTTGTCACTGACAAAGAGCACT
>NW_021182575.1:0-5293 GCF_002162155.2 Triticum dicoccoides | reverse complement strand
GAATGAAGAGCTTCTGCTGCAGTTCTATGCTACATTACACATCCGAGGCTACAACAGGGATCCGAAGACTTGGGTCTTTGAGTGGATGACAAGCGACATGGATCACGAAGCCAAAGCTCAAGACATCATTGAGCTTACCTCCCTGCCCACTCCTAGTGATCTATATAAGCCAGGTTGTCCTCCGTATGAACATGAGCTGCACACTATCTTCCAGAAGCCTGAGCCAAACATGAGTGAAATGCTCAGCATGATGAAGCCTTTGCCCGTTGATGCTGAATATCCCAAGGATTCTTTTATCCAAGACCTCGAGTACTTGCCCCGCACTATCTATCACATCATGAGGCGTACTCTGTGGAATATCAAGGGACATTCCTATGGTGCAAAGCTTAAAGGCACAATGAAGAAATTGGACTTCTACATTCTGAATGTCATCAGATTCAATACGCAAGACTTCTTCATTCATCAGCTGACTACTTCAGGAATTGATCTATTTGGCCTCAAATTTTATGTTCCATGCGTCATGAGGCTCATTAAGCTTCACTCCTCCATTGATACGTCTCCAACGTATCTATAATTTATGAAGCATTCATGCTATTTTATTATCTGTTTTGAATGATTACGGGCTTTATTATACACTTTTATATTACTTTTGGGACTAACCTATTAACCGGAGGCCCAGCCCATATTGCTATTTTATTGCTTGTTTCAGTATTTCAAAGAAAAGGAATATCAAACGGAGTCCAAACGGAATGAAACCTTTGGGAGCATGATTTTTGGAAAGGATATGATCCGGGAAACTTGGAGTTCAAGCCAGGGAAGGTTCCAGGAAGCCAGGAGATAGGAGGGCACACCCACCCCCTGGGCACGCCCCCTGTCTCCTGGGCCCCTCAAGGCTCCCCCGACCGACTTTTTTCGCCTATATGTGTCCACGTACTCTAAAAACATCGAATACGAAGATAGATCGGGAGTTCCGTCGCCGCAAGCCTCTGTAGCCACCAAAAACCTCTCGGGAGCCCATTCCGGCACCCTGTCGGAGGGGGAATCCCTCACCGGTGGCCATCTTCATCATCCTGGCGCTCTCCATGACGAGGAGGGAGTAGTTACCCTCGGGGCTGAGGGTATGTACCAGTAGCTATGTGTTTGATCTATCTCTCTCTCTCTCTCATGTTCTCTCTATGGCACGATCTTGATGTATCGCGAGCTTTGCTATTATAGTTGGATCTTATGATGTTTTCCCCCCTACTCTCTTGTAATGGATTGAGTTTTCCCTTTGAAGTTATCTCATCTGATTGAGTCTTTAAGGATTTGAGAACACTTGATGTATGTCTTGCCGTGCTTATCTGTGGTGACAATAGGATATCACGTGATCCACTTGATGTATGTTTTGGTGATCAACTTGCGGGTTCCACCCATGAACCTATGCATAGGGGTTGGCACACGTTTTCGTCTTGACTTTCCGGTAGAAACTTTGGGGCACTCTTTGAAGTACTTTTGTGTTGGTTGAATAGATGAATCTGAGATTGTGTGATGCATATCGTATAATCATGCCCACGGATACTTGAGGTGACAATGGAGTATCTAGGTGACATTAGGGTTTTGGTTGATTTGTGTCTTAAGGTGTTATTCTAGTATGAACTCTATGATAGATTGAACGGAAAGAATAGCTTCATGTTATTTTACTACGGGCTCTTGAATAGATAGAACAGAAAGGATAACTTTGAGGTGTTTCGTACCCTACCATAATCTCTTCGTTTGTTCTCCGCTATTAGTGGCTTTGGAGTGACTCTTTGTTGCATGTTGAGGGATTGTTATATGATCTATCTATGTTATTATTGTTGAGAGAACTTGCACTAGTGAAAGTATGAACCCTATGCCTTATTTCCTACCATTGCAATACCGTTTACGCTCACTTTTATCATTAGTTACCTTGTTGTTTTTATAATTTTCATATTACAAAAACCCATATCTACCATCCATATTGCACTTGTATCACCATCTCTTCGCCGAACTAGTGCACCTATACAATTTAGGGATAATTAGATTTATGTCCCTAGTTGTGTCCCACTCGTCTGTTTTACCCCTAATTCCCAAAAGTCACCGATTCTGTCCAAGTCACTTTGCTCCTCTTGTGATTTTGCCCTTTGACCGTCAGTTTGAAAACTTCATAACTAATTCATACTAAATCAAAAAAATGCAAATAAGATACCAAAATGTTCAGAAAAACATCACCTATATGTTAGTGCCATTTGCATTCATGAAAAAAGTGTTGGAAAGTGCCCATCCGAGTTTTAGCTCTTATGCTACCACCATGAATAGTAAAATCTAAAAAAGTTCAAAAAAATCAAAAAAAATTGGTGGCAAAGAATGACAAATGTTTTAAGTGCCTTCCAAGTTTCATCAAGGAATAACATTCGTGGGTGCCGCGGCAAAAAAACAATCAGCACTCCAAAATAGATTATTTTTTTGCCACGACTTCCATGAATGTCGTTCCCTAATGAAACTTGGCAAGAAATTAGAACATTTGTTGTTCTTTGCCACCATTTTTTTTGATTTTTTTTGAATTTTTTAGAGTTCACTATTAATGGTGGTATCAAAAGAGCTAAAACTCGGATGTGCACTTTCCAACACTTTTTTCATGAATGCAAATGACACTAACATATAGGTGATGTTTTTCTGAACATTTTGGTATCTTATTTGCATTTTTCTGATTTAGTATGGATTAGTTATGAAGTTTTCGAACTGACGGTCAAACGGTCAATGGGCAAAAGCATAAGAGGAGCAAAGTGACTTGGCAGAACCGGTGACTTTTGGGAATTAGGGGTAAAACAGACGAGTGGGACACAACTAGGGGCATAAATCTAATTATCCCTACAATTTACCATTGTATTGGGTGTGTTGGGGACACAAGAGACTCTTTGTTATTTGGTTGCAGGGTTGTTTGAGAGATACCATCTTCATCCTATGCCTCCTACGGATTGATAAACATTAGGTCATCCACTTGAGGGAAATTTGCTACTGTCCTACAAACCTGTGCACTTGCAGGCCCAACAACGTCTACAAGAAGAAGGTTGTGTAGTAGACGTCAAGCTCTTTTCTGGCGCCGTTGCCGAGGAGGTGAGTTCTTGAAGGTATATCTTTAGATCTTGCAATCGAATCTTTTTGTTTCTTGTTTTATCACTAGTTTAGTTTATAAAATAAAACTAAAAAAATGGAGTTGAGTTTTTCTCATACGGTTCGTCTTTTTAATATCTTTCGTGGGTATGATGAAAAGGAAAATTGTGCTCAAGTGCTAGAAGAATAAATCTATAGAATGTTTGATACTAAATCTTTGAATGATGAGCATGATTGCAATGTTATTAGTATGAACTCCTTGAATATCCATAGTACTAATGACGATTGCACTAGTTATGATGAAAATGTCTCCTATAAGCATGTCGATTTTTGTGGAGAGCACTGGATTTGCATAGATACACCAAATAGAGATGATAGATATTGCAAGAGGCACAAGCATGTAGAAACTAAATTGTTGCAAGAAAGAATAAGGGAGAGTGCTGAAAAATTATATTTCCTTGGCCGTACTTGTGAACTTTGCAATGAAAGTGGTCATTTACATCTCCGATGCAAGTTGCTTCATGATCGAATCATATCCAAAAATTGTGATGATTTGATTTCCCTTGCACATTATAATGAACTTAGTTTGCTTATGGGTTATGAAGAAATCAATCATTTAATTAAGCACCTTCCAGAATTTGCCCGTTATAAACTTCTTGATTTTGATCTAGAGACGATTTATATGTTTTGCGCGGAGAATTGCATTGAAAATCCTTATATTGCCAATTACCTAAAGAAAAGAAAGCAAATAGAAGATGATGAAAATACTAATGAAAGGGAAGAGACTTCCCAATATCCTCCTATTATTTCTTATGATGAATCAGGTAACGAGGAGGAGATTTCTATTCAACCAATCTCGTCAATAAGGAGCTCAAAGAGGAAGGTTGAACCCACACATAATGTTAAGAAGAAAAAGAAAAGAAGGAGCAACAAAGGTAGAAAGGTATCCCTCCCAAATGATATTGCTCCCACTACTAATTGTGATGATGATAATTGCTATACTATTGGTGCTATCCATATTTTTAATGATGAGAGTGATTATGCTTATGATATGAAAAGGCCCAAGCTTGGGGAAGCTTTGTTTGATCAGGATGACATATTTGAGAATATATTTGCTGAAATTAGTGTTTTTCCCAAGCTTGGGGATGCTATGTTTAATGAAGATGATATTTTCAGCATCCCAAGTTTTGATATGCAAAGTTGTTATGATGATAGCATGCCTCTTACCTATGATGATTATATTGATGAAAGTGGGTTTGGAAGAGTGTCAACTTTAGGAAGTAGTGATCCCACTATTTTGGAGGATGTTGAATTTTATTGTGATGAATACGAAAGTGGATTGGGAAGAGTGTCAACTTTATTTAGTGATTCCACTATTTTGGGAGAGGTGTCAATCGATTATGATGCGAACAAAGTTGCTACCTATGATGATTATTGTGATGACTTATTTGCTATTAGGAATAATGATAACCATGAAACTTGTCATCATGATTATAGTTTTCAATTGGATTATGCCTCACATGATAATTATTTTGTTGAGTTTGCTCCCACTACTATTCATGAGAAGAATTTTGCTTATGTGGAGAGTAGTAAATTTTCTATTCTTGTAGATCATGAAAAGAATGCTTTAGGTGCTGGTTATAATGTTGAATTCATTCATGATGCTACTGAAAATTATTATGAGGGAGGAACATATGCTTGTAGGAATTGCAATAATATCAAGTTTCCTCTCTATGTGCTTAAAATTTTGAAGATATGCTTGTTTTACCTTCCTATGCTAGTTGATCCTTGTTCCCATAAGTTGTTTGCTCACAAAATCCCTATGCATAGTAAGTGGGTTAGACTTAAATGTGCTAGTCATATGCTTCATGATGCTCCCGTTATGTTTCAATTCTTATCTTTTATGTGAGCATCATTGTCATCATCATGCCTAGCTAGAAAGGCATTAAAGAAAAGAGCTTGTTGGAAGACAACCCAATATTTATCCTTACTGTTTTTGTGTGTTCACATGATTATGCTACTGTAGTAATCATGTTTTATAGCTTTTGTTTCAATAAAGTGCCAAGTAAGACCTTTAGGATCGCTTACGGTGATAGTTGTGTTGATCATGCTGAGGATCAGAAACTTTTGCACCCAGTAAATTAGTTTTGTTAATTCACAGAAACGTGATTATGATCTGATT
>NW_021182574.1:0-1480 GCF_002162155.2 Triticum dicoccoides | reverse complement strand
AGCGAGTTAAACTTCAGGACTGAGAGGGTCACATTCGACGTTGCCGATATCCCATTGCCCTACAATGGGATACTCGGCCGTCCAGCACTCGCCAAGTTCATGGCAGCCTCTCACTACGCGTATAACGTGCTGAAGATGCCAGGCCCGATAAGCGTCATTTCTGTCCCGGGTGACAAGAAGGATGCTCTTATCTGTGCCGACAAGATCTACCGGGAAGCAGCAGCCACGGCAGACCGCGATCCACTTGCCGCTGAAGCTCCCGGGACCAAGAAGGCCAAGTCCGGCAAGAGTTCTGGTGCCTACTCCGGCAAGTGCACCTCTTCGGAGTGCTACGCTGCCGTTGAGGACGCACCATCGAGCTCCAGGAGGACCAAGCCCGGCAAGAGTTCTGATGCCCACTCCGGCAAGTGCGCCTCTTCGGAGTGCTGCGCTGTCGTCGAGGACGCACCATCGAGCTCCACCGGCAAGTGCAAGAAGACAATGGCAGCTCCGCCAGAGACGAAGAGGGTATCCGCCAAGGTGGACGGCGCTGGTGGTACCTTCACCATCAGTGCCACGCTTGACCCTAAATAGGAAGGCGCGCTCGTTACTTTCCTGCGGGCGAATGTCGACGTGTTTGCATGGCAGCCGTCTGACATCCCCGGTGTTCCCAGGAAAGTGATTGAGCACCACCTTGCCGTTTGTCCCCACGCGCGGCCCGTCAAGCAGAAAGTCAGGAAGCAGGCAATGGAGCGCCAAGAATTCATTGCAGAAGAGATCAAGAAACTGGAAGTAGCAGGCCTCGTCAGAGGAGTGCTCCATCCCACGTGGTTGGCCAATCCTGTAGTCGTGCGCAAGGCAAACGGGAAATGGATGCTTTGTATCGATTTCACCGATGTTAACAAAGCTTGTCCCAAAGACCCGTTTCCTTTGCCGCGCATCGACCAGATTGTTGACTCCACAGCCGGATGTGATTTGCTTTCATTTCTTGATGCATACTCAGGGTATCATCAAATCTTCATGGCAGAAGAGGATGAGGAGAAGACCGCATTTATTACTCCATGTGGCACGTACTGCTTTGTACGGATGCCTTTCGGATTAAAAAATGCTGGTTCAACATTTGCAAGAGTAGTCCATATTGCTCTTGAGCCACAAATACACAGAAATGTGGAAGCCTACATGGATGATATAGTGGTCAAGAGCAAGGACAGAGCAACCCTGGTTCAAGATTTGGGCGAGACCTTCGCAAATCTGCGCAAGATCAGCCTCAAGCTCAACCCAGAGAAGTGCGTGTTCGGAGTTCCCTCCGGCAAGCTTCTCGGGTTCTTCGTGTCTCAGCGGGGAATTGAAGCCAACCCCGACAAGATCAAGGCCATTGAGCAAATTGAAGCACCAAAGCGCGTCAAGGATGTACAGAAACTTGCCGGTTGCGTGCCTGCTCTCAGCAGGTTTATTTCTCGGTCTGCTGAGCGCGCCCTGCCGTTTTTCAAATTATTGAAAA
>NW_021182573.1:0-1480 GCF_002162155.2 Triticum dicoccoides | reverse complement strand
AGCGAGTTAAACTTCAGGACTGAGAGGGTCACATTCGACGTTGCCGATATCCCATTGCCCTACAATGGGATACTCGGCCGTCCAGCACTCGCCAAGTTCATGGCAGCCTCTCACTACGCGTATAACGTGCTGAAGATGCCAGGCCCGATAAGCGTCATTTCTGTCCCGGGTGACAAGAAGGATGCTCTTATCTGTGCCGACAAGATCTACCGGGAAGCAGCAGCCACGGCAGACCGCGATCCACTTGCCGCTGAAGCTCCCGGGACCAAGAAGGCCAAGTCCGGCAAGAGTTCTGGTGCCTACTCCGGCAAGTGCACCTCTTCGGAGTGCTACGCTGCCGTTGAGGACGCACCATCGAGCTCCAGGAGGACCAAGCCCGGCAAGAGTTCTGATGCCCACTCCGGCAAGTGCGCCTCTTCGGAGTGCTGCGCTGTCGTCGAGGACGCACCATCGAGCTCCACCGGCAAGTGCAAGAAGACAATGGCAGCTCCGCCAGAGACGAAGAGGGTATCCGCCAAGGTGGACGGCGCTGGTGGTACCTTCACCATCAGTGCCACGCTTGACCCTAAATAGGAAGGCGCGCTCGTTACTTTCCTGCGGGCGAATGTCGACGTGTTTGCATGGCAGCCGTCTGACATCCCCGGTGTTCCCAGGAAAGTGATTGAGCACCACCTTGCCGTTTGTCCCCACGCGCGGCCCGTCAAGCAGAAAGTCAGGAAGCAGGCAATGGAGCGCCAAGAATTCATTGCAGAAGAGATCAAGAAATTGGAAGTAGCAGGCCTCGTCAGAGGAGTGCTCCATCCCACGTGGTTGGCCAATCCTGTAGTCGTGCGCAAGGCAAACGGGAAATGGAGGCTTTGTATCGATTTCACCGATGTTAACAAAGCTTGTCCCAAAGACCCGTTTCCTTTGCCGCGCATCGACCAGATTGTTGACTCCACAGCCGGATGTGATTTGCTTTCATTTCTTGATGCATACTCAGGGTATCATCAAATCTTCATGGCAGAAGAGGATGAGGAGAAGACCGCATTTATTACTCCATGTGGCACGTACTGCTTTGTACGGATGCCTTTCGGATTAAAAAATGCTGGTTCAACATTTGCAAGAGTAGTCCATATTGCTCTTGAGCCACAAATACACAGAAATGTGGAAGCCTACATGGATGATATAGTGGTCAAGAGCAAGGACAGAGCAACCCTGGTTCAAGATTTGGGCGAGACCTTCGCAAATCTGCGCAAGATCAGCCTCAAGCTCAACCCAGAGAAGTGCGTGTTCGGAGTT
The DNA here is from genome assembly GCF_002162155.2 of Triticum dicoccoides. Lineage (NCBI taxonomy): Eukaryota > Viridiplantae > Streptophyta > Magnoliopsida > Poales > Poaceae > Triticum > Triticum dicoccoides. The sequence continues at coordinate 199 of NW_021182573.1, read as the reverse complement.
CCCTCCGGCAAGCTTCTCGGGTTCTTCGTGTCTCAGCGGGGAATTGAAGCCAACCCCGACAAGATCAAGGCCATTGAGCAAATTGAAGCACCAAAGCGCGTCAAGGATGTACAGAAACTTGCCGGTTGCGTGCCTGCTCTCAGCAGGTTTATTTCTCGGTCTGCTGAGCGCGCCCTGCCGTTTTTCAAATTATTGAAAA
>NW_021182572.1:0-2311 GCF_002162155.2 Triticum dicoccoides | reverse complement strand
CTCAAACTAATTGATTGATTTGGTCTCAAACCATAGAAACCAAATCAAGATCCAATCCAAAAACTAAGTTTCAGTCCAAACCAATCGGCTCAAATCCGCCTCCGTAGGGAGACGCGGTTGGGGAAGGGAAGAAGAGGGGAGATCTCACGTACTTGCCGGAGTTGGCGGCGGCCGCGCACCGGCAGCGAAGAGAGGGGTCGTCGAGAGATGGCGGCGACGGCGGCGGCGCTGGTCGAGAAGGGGAGAAAGAAAAATGTGGAGTGGTCGAGACGGGGAGAAAGAAAAATGTGGTACATGTGGTGGCTCGGTTGTGTGGATGACAAGGGGACCCACTTGTGAGACCGATAGCAATTGATGGCAAACCGCAGGAGGTGCAGGACCACGTGCACGACCGCCACGTCCCCACGTGGAATGGGGATGGCCGGGTGGGAGTGTCAAGTCAAATCGGCACCCGCGGCTTCTCGGTAACTCCAAGAGCCAGGAGCAGGGCATTTCTTCCCCAAAACCCTCGTCCTCTCCCCACCCTCTCTTCCTTCGTCACCACCTCACCACCCTCTCCTCCTTCTTCACCATCCTCCTCCCTTCCTACGCCTCCCTCCTCCTGTCTTCGACTGACGATGAAGCGCGGGCGTGAAGATGCGGCGGACGAGCCGGAGGCAACCATCGGAGCACAGCAGTCTGCTTCCGTGGCTGTAGCCATGGGTGCATCGGCTGAGTCCGCTGTAGCGGCGGAAGCTGGCGGTGCAGCGATCGTTGTGCCTGCTCCTGCTGCCATCGCAGCCGTCGAGGCACCCGTCGGCGAGCACAAGGTCAGGGAATATCTGGAGGAGGAGGAGATGAGAAGGCGTAAGCGGAAGGTGCATGACGAAATCGAAGAGCTCATGGAGGAGAACGCCATAAAGGAGTTCGACCTAGATAGCAGGAAGGGCAGCGACTTCGACGAGGATGCCATCGACGAGCTATCTGAGGTAGTACTCTGTTTTTTGCTCTGTTTTTTTCATGACATTGAGGTTTTTCTTGTAAACTAGATGAGCATCAATTTCACTTGGGCGTGCTAGTTCTACGTATGTAGGATTGTAGGGATCTAGCATAGATCTTCATGTTGGATGTGGATTTTTAAATCTGATTCACATTCTGATTCCAGCAGATACTCTGGTTTTTTTCATGGCATTGGGGTTTGTCTTGTTAACTAGATGAGCATAAGTTTGACAAGAGATACATTAATGAAAGAAGTGGGGTAATGAACCCAAATACAAGAAAATGTTCATGGCAGGGATACATTAATGAAAAGTGGGTTAAACAATGGATATATGGCAGGATTCTCCATTGGCTTCCCAAGGACAGTGACAAAATGCTGCAGTTCCTGATTCATTTTAGTTTATGTAGATGAATTAATTTGCACACATGCTCATATATGATTAGTTTGCACACATGTTCATAGATGATCCATTTGCAAATATTATACAGCTTTCCATTTTGTAAAGGAAGTGATTGCTCCCTTAATAATTATGGGCTGACAGTACATATCCACTGGATACCAAAAAATCAAAACATTTCATCTAGCCAATTTTCCACAGTATGTTATCTAGATGATCACAGCCACATCTCTCATCAATATGAGCAGTGAGACACCCCATAGCTCCTTTACCAATTTCCTTCTGAAACTTATCAGGGTCTAACAATGTTGGAGAAGCAGTATTGCCGCTGTCAGATAGAATAATGGTTTCTTCATTCCAGTAGATAGAACAAATCCCCCTTGTGTGAAGCATGGAGGAGTATGATGAAGCCATTCTTCTGATTCCAAGAAGAATTACACCTGTAACAAGTATCAAATATCATTAAACCAAGCCACTTCATGAAGTCTTTCATGTGTTAATTATGTACTACTTGTGCACTAATCTATAAATGCAACTATTCCACCGTCCATATTTATGCATGTCAGTTTCTTTGGCTCAATTATGTATGTGCACATACGCCTTGTTTCTAGCAAATAGATAGTTGCCATGTTACACATGTGTACTTTCAAAACATTGTAATTAAAGTCAATGTACCATAATAGATTAGCTGAGTTCTTCTATGTGTACTGATTCACAAATTCACAGGAGGATGACGACGACGTGGACTACAGCATGGACAGCAGGCACAGCAAGAGCCGGTACACCCTGAGGCATCTGATTGCTGGGAAGATCAAGTATCGTTTCTTTGGCAAGATTGGGTGCCCTTTCTGTTGCAAGTCGATCGGTGGCGGCATAGATGGCATGATCCAGCACGCCTTCAGCACTGGCAATGGACATGGTAAGAAGCATGACGC
>NW_021182571.1:0-1216 GCF_002162155.2 Triticum dicoccoides | reverse complement strand
TGGCCCGTGGCCTTTTATTATTTATTGCTTTTCTATTTTCAGCCATTATATATTCAAGCTGGTCCCACTAGTCAGATGGGTCCCACTTGTCATGACCATCTCTCAAGTTGGTCCCACATGTCAGAAATGTACAAAATTGACAGATTATTTTCATAAGTGGACCCATTGGTCAAGTTTCCATTTCACAAGTTTTCAGATCACATACATAATCAAAAAGAACACATAAATTTCATCAAATATACCACTAAATAAATCTATTACAATCTTTACAACACATATATGCTACAATATGCTACTCTTCACTAAGTAGAACTTGACGGCTTCACACTTCACGGCTTCACACTTGCTTCACACTTCACACTTGAGCATCTGTAAAAGAGGAACAACCACAAATTTAAATCTCAATTGCAGTATAGGCCATATGCAGAAGCAGTTCAAAGTTGAAACAACATTAATTAAACACACGCGCACAGAAACACATGAGTCAAAATGCAGTATAGGACCAGGACAAGAAAATTCCTGTTATCAAATCAACACACAACTTGTAGCAAAACAGCAACAGAATACATTATAACGAGAGTAAGATTGAATCAAACATCATAGAAACATGTGGATATCTCATGTGAGCATCATGCTGTGGTTTTATTAAACAATGATACAGCAACAGAATACAATATCTTCAATCCAAATTATGGTACTTGTAGCAGCACAATTTGAAACAACAACTACACAATACATTATAACGATAGTAAGGTTGAATCAAACAGAAAAGGGAACAATTTCGAGTTTAAAAGTTAATGCAAATTGATTTTCCAGTAGCAAACATTGACAGATTGCTGCTAGTGCATACTAGTATGATTCACACCAGAGCAACCATCCAATTCGATGAGCACATAAAAGTATACTTGAGATATAGGTATGCAGCAAGAACAGCATGCAATGCAATGATAGTATGAGAGCACTGTAGCTCTGGAAGTAAAAAGAACATAATGCAGCGATGTGCAAGTCACTGAACTTCATAGCAATAACCTGCCACAGCTCATCGCTTATGTACTTCAAGCTGTCAAAAGCATAGAGAGCCTCTCCGTTGGCCTTGTTGATGAGTTGCCGTGGCAGGGTAGCCTTCCTAATCCTTGACCCTTGTGATGTACTTCATGTCCAGTGCTGCATCATATGTGTATATTCAAATCAATCAACTACTTGATTAGGGGGAAAA
>NW_021182570.1:0-2639 GCF_002162155.2 Triticum dicoccoides | reverse complement strand
ACCTTCATTATCTGATTCCAATTTACACAACCGCTTTGCAAGAAGAACCACATTCATACATTCCAGGTGTAAAACCGAAAAAGATCCAGGTCTAAAACACCTAAACCCCGTCATCTACAGGCGTAAAAATGGCGGACAATTGAACAAAATGATATTTCGTGATACCCTGGTCCTCATCCCACAGAACACCATCTATATAATGATCAAGTTTGCTTTAAACCCCAACCGGCAGGCGGCAGGCCAAAGACTTGAACAGTGTGTACGCTATGTTGGATCCAAGCTAGCATGGCAACTGAAGATAAAAATTTATCTACATGTTCTTGTTTATTGATGATGCCAACTTTGATGATGCATGCTTACTTGTGAATTGGCCAGCAGCTGTTTGTTGAGTTGTTTAAGCTGGCCGGCCGGCCGGTGACTAGTCAAGCGAGTTTTCTTATCTACCCTCAGAGTCGCATCATGCCAAATGGATGTACTAGGTGCCACCTCTATAGAAAAAAGAGGACTTCGCTTCTCTAACCAATCGTACAGTTGGTCAAATCCTCTAGCCAACCAGCTATTCCCAAAAACCCGGTTCAGATTTAGAGGATTTCTTCCTTGATTTCACCTGCTCTGGCCGGTGGAATCTATTCCAAGGGGGCATTAGTCTTTCCCCCCTCCAATAGCACACACACAAGAGCACTCAGATTGATCTCCCAATCCCACCATGGCCGAAGCAATTGTAGGTTTACTGATCGTCAAGCTGGGTGCGGCCTTGGCGAACGAGGCAGCAACCTTCGACACATCGCTGCTTTGCAGTGAAGCCTCGGCCCTCAAGGGTCTGCTCGGTCAGATCAGTGAAGCCAAGTATGAGCTTGAAAGTATGCAGGCATATCTGAAAGGTGTAGAGCGGTTCAAGGACGCCGATGATAGAACTGGCCTCTTTGTCGAGAGGATCAGGGGCTTCGCTTTCGAGATCGAAGATGTGGTCGACGAGTTCACCTATAAGTTGGAGGAGAAGCATGGAGGGTTTGTTGCCAAGATGAAGAAGAGGATCAAGCATGTCAAGACCTGGCGACGACTTGCGCACACGTTTAAAGATATCAATGACAGACTTCAAGGTGCTATACAAAGGAAGGAGCACTACGCCATGCCAGAAATTGGCAGAAATGATGGCCACAGGGCTCATCGAGTTTTCAATTTCTCAAGGGACGAGGACCATGTAGGGATCTTTGAGCACAAGCAGCAATTGATGCAATGGCTGACAGGTGACATGCAAGACAAAAGAATCAAGATTTCCACTGTGTGAGGCATGGCAGGTGTGGGGAAAACAACTTTGGTTGCTCATGTGTACAAAACTGTAAAAGTAACCTTCGATGCTGCTGCATGGGTAACTGTGTCGGAGATTTGTCATGTTGAAGACTTGCTGAAGAGGATTGCTAGAGAATTTGGCATGCCAATTGATGCACCTAAAATGGAGATTAGAATCCTGGCTGAGACCATCTACGAGTACCTCCAAGGTAAAAGATACATCTTAGTTCTAGATGATGTTTGGACTACTAATGTTTCGTTGGAGATATGGACTGTCTTTCCATCTGGTGGACAATTTGTTATCACATCAAGAAAGCATGAAGTATCATTATTGGCAACTAATATGTCTTCAGTTCATTTGGAACCACTTGACAAATCGAACTCTTGGGAGTTATTCTACAAATCAGCCTTTTGGAATGATCCTGATAGAAAGTGTCCACTCGAGTTATAGAACTTAGCTTGGAAATTTGTGAAGAAGTGTGAAGGTTTGCCTATTGCTATTGTATGCATAGGCAGCCTACTATCCGGAAAAAGTCAAACATCTGTAGAATGGAAAAAAATATATGATGAGTTAGAGCTCTAGTTGGTAAAAAATGTGATGCCTCGCATTGAGCCAATTCTAATGGTCAGTTTGGAGGACCTTACATATGATTTGAAGAATTGTTTCTTACATTGTGCATTGTCCCCCATCAAGAGGAGGACAATAATGAGGCATTGGATTACTGCTGGATTCATCAATGAAAAGGAGAACAAAACATTGGAGGAAGTGGCAGAGGGGTACTTTACTGAACTTGTGAGCCGAAGCCTACTACAGGTGGTCAAGAGGAATCATACTGGGCGGTTAAAATGTTTCCAGGTGCATGATATCATACGACTTGTTGCCCTCAATAAAGCTGGTGAAGATTGTTTTGGTAAAGTTTATGATGGCTCTGGTGCATTCTCTATTGAGCACACACGTCGAATATCAATCCAGAGTGGAAACCTTCAACGACTGATTGAATCTGATGCTACACATGTCCGTGCAATCCATGTTTTTAACAGATATATCAATATTGATTTGCTGAGGCCTATCCTAGAATCTTCGAACCTGCTCTTAACACTGGATCTGCAAGGTACCCGTATCAAGATGCTGCCGACTGAGGTATTCAACTTGTTCAATCTACGGTATTTGGGCCTTAGATATACTAATAATGAAAGTCTACCTGAAGACATAGGAAAGTTGCAAAACTTAGAAGTCCTGGATGCTGTGAACAGTGCACTGTCGTAGCGTGGACGAGGCTATGAGACACAAGCTTAACCACAGTTGATCCATGGCAGAAGGCAGCTTATTCGTGTGTGATGGTGTATGT
>NW_021182569.1:0-1368 GCF_002162155.2 Triticum dicoccoides | reverse complement strand
CCACTCAGGAGGATTCACGGACTCGCACCACTGCTGAGATGCTCGAGGATAAGGACCGTGAAAATCGGGCCTTAAGGTTAGAGCTCTTCAATACCCGTGCTGACCACTGGGCCACTTTGACTCGGTTCGCACCGGCGGTGCAAGCTGGATATTCAGATATGCGCGATCTCTATCCTGTGAGATCTGCTCTGCCGGACGTGATGGTTTGGCGTGATGTAGGAGGCATCACCCCACCTCGCGGTCCCCGCAGGCCACCGTCTGTTGGTCCAAGACCCCATCCTAGCCCCTATGGTCCACAAGCTCCGCGAGATCGTCTGTTTCCGGATGATCATGTTGAGCTTCCAGGCTATGGAGGTGACTTCTACGAGGACTACTACGGATCGGTCTGAGTTAGTGATAGTATCACTAGTTCGCACTAGCTGTGTCGTCTATCGTCCTGCGTGACTCATGGGATATGACCTAATTTGTACTCTTTCCGGAGGTGTAGAAAAATAATGTATAGGAGCTTGGGATGCCTCCAATGAGATGTAATCCTCTTTTCACCGTAATAGTACTTTGTTTGGTCTTGTACTAAACCCTGTATGGTGTGTATGACGATGGAATAAAAGAAGCAGTTTCTGTATCTACCATGTCATACGGATGATCATCTTGCATTCCGAGTTATTCCTTACATTCTGTATCCTATGTCGGAATTTTATCATTCTGACTAAATCATTGTCTTGTTTACCTAGGATGGTCAACACGCGCGCTAACCCTGCTTCTCAAGAGCAGGCCAAAGGCAGTGAAGGCAGGAATGAAAATCTGCCTCATCCTCCTTCACTAGCCGAGGTTATGATGGAAGCTGAGAGAAACAAGCGGGAGACCAACCGTTTGTTGGAGCGTATTGAACAGAATACAGCACACCATCAGAGGGCTAACATGGTGTCACTCAGTGATTTTATCAAATTGCATCCACCCACGTTCCACCACTCCGTCGAGCCTCTCGACGCTGATGACTGGCTTCGCAGTATCTCTCACAAACTGCGTTCCGTGCTGGTAGCGGAGGCTGACAAGGTCACCTTTGCTGCATATCATCTTGAAGGCCCCGCCAGTCTATGGTGGGAGAATTATGGAGCTATGCGCCCAGCGGGCCATGTCACTACTTGGGCTGAATTCAGCGAGGCTTTCCGTGAACATCACATTCCGGAGGGTCTCATGGACCGTAAACGTGAAGAATTTTGCAGTTTCACCCAAGGCCGACTTTCTGTGGATGTTTACAGCAGGGAGTTCGGTAATCTCGCACGATATGCAACCGAGGAAGTTTCTACTGACGCCAAGAAGCAAGCAAGGTTCCGTAAGGGCCTTAGTCCTGAGCTTCGCCGTGACCTC
>NW_021182568.1:0-854 GCF_002162155.2 Triticum dicoccoides | reverse complement strand
ACTCTAAACGAACCACGGGGTGCATTTACATGCCGGTTATCAACACTCACACTTTTGGCCGATTTTGGCCAGTTTCGTGGACTATTACTCACTATTTTCGGGTCCCGGAGTGATTTCCATGATAAATGAACCTCGAGGTGTGTTTACATGTCGGGCATCAACACTCACATGTCGGGTTGTGGACAATTACTCACTGTTTTGGGGTCCTAGAGTGATTTCCACGAATAACAATCCCCAGGGTGTGTTTATGTGTCGGTCATCAACACTCACTGTTTTGGGGTCCCGGGCAGATTTCCACGATTAAAGAACCGCGGAGTGCATTTACGTGTCGGTCATCAACACTCACAATTTTGGCCGATTCTGGCCCGTTTCGTTGACAATTACTCACTGTTTTCGGGTCCTAGAGTGATTTCCACGATTAACGAACCCCGGGGTGCATTTATGTGCCGGTGATCAACACTCACAATTTTGGCTGATTCTGGTCCGTTTCATGCACTATTACTCACCGTTTTGGGGTACTAGAGCGATTTCCATGATTGACGAACCCCGGGGTGCGTTTACATGTTGTTCCTTCACAATCACAGTTTTGGCCGATTCTAGCCCGTTTCGTGGACTATTACTCACAGTTTTGGGCCCCCCAAGTGATTTCCACGATTAACGACCGGGTGCGTTTATGTGTCGGTCATCAACACTCACAGTTTTGGTCGATTCTGGCCCGTTTCGTGGGCTATTATTCACTGCTTCGGGTCCCGGACTGATTTCCACTAAAAACGAACCCCGGGGTGAGTTTACATGTCGGTCATCAACACTAATAGTTATGGCCGAATCTGGCCCGTTTCATGGACAATTACTCA
>NW_021182567.1:0-1055 GCF_002162155.2 Triticum dicoccoides | reverse complement strand
CGCGCGCGCGCGCGCTCGCTCGCTCGCTCGCCAGCCAAACAAGTTTGACAAGTTTGACACAATACCCTGACGTGTGAGTGTCCTCTATTTTAACACAATGCCTCGCCATGTTGCAAACATGTTTTATAATTTGTGAACAGTTTTGTAAAATCGCTAATATTTTTTGAAACTACGAAAATTTTATGATTTCTCACAGATTTTTGAATTCACAAACATTTTATGATTTCTCAAACATGTTTTTCAAAATTCTCAATGTTTCGAAATTTGGAAATCTTGAATTAATTTAAAGAAGGAAAAAAAGAAATGAGAACAAAAGAAAAGAAAAAGATGAAATGAAAAATAATAGGGGAGTCACGCCCTGCGGGCCAGCCCATGAACGCGCACCGGGGGAGGGGAGGTGCATCACAAAAAGAGGGGGGAAAATCTGCAGACCTAGGGATAAAAAAAATACGCTCTAGCCAAATAAGTATGATTCAATGCCCTGACATATGAGCTCCTCTATTTTGACACAGTGACTTGCCATGTTGCCACTTATCTTTCTTCCACCCTCGCTTATGATGGATGCGATGTCCACGTGATCGCAATGTAGTCGACATGGTGAATCCCAAGGCAATGAGCTTGCCACTGCACGACACACTTTAAAAACCTTTAAAAACTAATCTCATCGATCACAAATATGCAATTTTTTTGAGTTTTTTTAATATATTCTAAAATTATATGGACATTTTTGTCAAATTTACGAATTTGTTTTGAATGCATGATTATTTTTTCGAAATCATGAACATGGTTTTATTTCCCGAAATTTTTTTCCAAATTGTGATTTTTTAAATAATTTGCGTACACTTTTGTGAAATCATTAATATTTTTGAAACTGCGAATTTCTTATGATTTCTGACACATTTTTGAAATCACAAACATTTTATGATTTCTCGAGAATGTTTTTAAAAATTCGCAAAGTTTTGAAATTTGTAAATCTCATATTAATTTAAAGAAGGAAAAAACAAAAAAAATAAATGAGAAAAAGAAAAAGAAAAAGACGAGATGCAAAAAAAAAA
>NW_021182566.1:3250-27691 GCF_002162155.2 Triticum dicoccoides | reverse complement strand
GAAGGGACAGACACAGGAACGAAGAAGGACACATGCCGGCCAGCCTAAGTGTTCCGGAGCGGTAGCGAGCTACCATGGCTCGGTGGAAACACTAGGAGACATTTCCCGGTAAGAGAGGCTACTAAAGATAAACAACTAGATGGTCAGATCCCACACATACCAAGCATTTCAATAACATACACACAATATGCTCGATATGTGCAAATACAACATGGCATCACAACATGACTCTATGACTCAAGTAATTTATCAATAGGCTCCGAGGAGCGAGATATTACAAACATGGGTCTCATGACCCAACATTCAGAGCATACAAAACAAAGCACAAGCGGAAGCTATCATGTCTGAGTACAGACATCTATAAATGAAAAAGGCTGAGAAGCCTGACTATCTACCAAATCCTGCCGAGGCACAAGATCGTAGCTGAGGTAACAAGCTAAACGTCGAAGACCACGCGGAAATACTAGTGAGATTGAAGTCTCTCTGCAAAAACATAAAATAGGCAAACGTGAGTACAAATGTACCCAGCAAGACTTACATCAGAACTATCTACATATGCATCATTATCAACAAAGGGATGGTGGGGTTTAACTGCAGCAAGCCAGCTTTGACTCGGTGGCTATCCTGAACTACGACTGCAAGTAACTCTTTTGAGGTGGCGCACACGAGTCCACATATTCACCATATCAATACACCACTATGGATCCGCTCCCGTCTCCCTACGAGAACGCCATCCTAGCACTCACGCTTATCTTGCGTATTTTAGAGTATCCACTTTCACTTGTCTATGAACTGATATAAGCAACCCAGAAGTCCTTTTCCGCGGACACGGCAGGGGTGTACTTCTTCACACACGCTCTCACCACTTACCGTCGTTTACACGACATGTACTCGGCAATCTTCAAGCGGAAGCCCAACGTGGGTGTCGGCCACGGCCTACCTAAACACTCGAGTCTCTAGTCCAGGTTTATCGCCTATTCGGGTTCCATCCATGAGGAGATCCGGCCGGAGTTTCGCTCACAGCCCCAAACGATGTGAACAGGGTTCCGTGACACCAAACGGGCGCCCGGTATACCCGGCCACGTGCCTACCGCATCACAGCCCACCCCTCCGGTCAGCGCTGCCCACGGCCTCCAGCATACTACAAACACCAGAAACTACTTGCAACTCCTGGACAGAGGACAAGGGTGATCAAGAAGCCGAGAGGGTCCATTGGTTTCGGGCCCAATGCGTGGTAGTAGCTGAATCATGGATCACAAACACAGAACTCAGTTCCTGAGGACGGCTGCAATGAGACAACCCACCATGTACTCCTACATGACCTCTCACCGCTACCTTTACCAAATCGTGTTCACACGCTTAGCTCACACACCGTAGGACATGTTCACACACCTCTGATTCATCCCGGATGAATCAGACCTGACTCGACTCTAAGCAGTAGCAGGCATGACAAACAAGCATGAATGAGTAGGCACAACAGGGCTCAAACAACTCCTACTCATGCTAGTGGGTTTCATCTATTTACTGTGGCAATGACAGGTCATGCAAAGGATAAAGGGGTTCAGCTACCGCAGCAGGTAACAGATGAATCGTTGTTGTCCTAATGCAGTAAAAGAGAGAAGGAGCGAGAGAGTGGGATTGTATCGGAATGAACAAGGGGGTTTTGCTTGCCTGGCACTTCTGAAGATAACATTGAGTCTTCATCAGTGTCAACGATCACATCATCGGTATCACGTCTATCGGGAGGGGACAAATACCGGCAACACAGAAGGGAACACAATCAATGCAATGCACAATATGATGCATGATCATGACATGGCAAAATGAATGTGTTTTGAGCTAATGCAACTAGCAACAGATTAAATGAAGTTGGTTTGAATACAAGATTCAAATTCAAACTCCATATGTGATTATTCAAATGCCATTTAATTGATTTGTGCTAAACAGCAGCTATAAGTTGTTCTAACATGCATGAAAATGGTACAGATGGATTCCTTGAATTTTTCTGATAATTTTTCATATATAAATTATTTAATTTGGAGTTACGGTTGAATTTCTATGATTTATTGAAGTTTAGGGCATTTTCTGAAATTTCCTGAATATTAATAATTCCAGTAATTCATTAATGCGTCAGCCTGATGTCATGATGACGTCAGCATGTCAACGTGGCACAGTCCGGTCAACCCCTGACCGGTGGGTCCCGAGTGTCAGTGTCTAACTAAACTAACCTAGCTTAGTTAATACTAACCTAACTTAATTAGCCGGGCGGGGCCCGCAGGTCAGTGAGAGAGAGGGGGGGGTCAAACCGGGCAGTGGGGTCAACCCACACCGGTCATCGGGTCCGCGGTCGCCGACGTTTAGCCGCCGGCGAGTCCAGGCACGGCGGAGGGCTCGGGAAACGCCCTCCGGCGACCAAAACAGCGGCAGCGATCATCTACGCGTAGCTGGCGCTCAGCCGTATCCATCTAAGCAAGCGGGAGGGGCTGAGGTCGAGCGGGCTCGCCGGAATCAGGCTCGCGGCGGCGGCCGAGGTTCGGACCTCGACGGAAACGAGGCTACGGTTGACGAGAGGACGAACGGATGCTTGTTCTGGGCTCCTGGGACCACGCTGAGCGCAGACACGTGCTCAAACACGGGCGGCAGCAACTGTGGCCGCGGCGGCGCCATGGCCATCGGCGAAGAGCTCTCGGCTCGTTGTGAACGGCGGCTAGAGAGGGAGATAGGGCACGGGGAGAGGGGGAATCGGGTCAAGGGCTCACCGCGGAGCTGCAGGGAGGGTTAGTGGGCTCGGGGGCGCGCCGGAGTGGCCGAATCGACGGAGAAGGGCGCCGGGGCCGAAGCTTGAAGATGATGACGATGGCGGCTGCTCGGGGCCCTTCTGGTCGCGTGAGACGACGAGGAGGACGAGGGCGGAACAGCAGAGCTTTGGGAGGCGTCGGGGAGGCGAGACGGTGGCTGTGGCCGCGCGAGCGCTGGTCGGCGGCGACGGGCTCCATTCGGTCGCGGGAGGGGAAGCAGAGGAGCGAGGGGGAGGGAGGTCCAGAGAGCGAGGGAGAAGTGAGAGGGGGTCGGGGAGGCGCGTGGCGTCTCCGGGCGTCGAGGAGGGAGGCAACCAGGCAGGAGGTGGCCAAGCGCGGTGGCGGTGCTCGCCACCGAGCTGCTTCGTGCGCTGGCACGGGAGGAAGACAGGCATGCCCCCTGGTGGTTGGGCTGCACAGTGTTGGGCTGTCCAGGTGGGCTTGGTGGGCTGCAGAGGTAAGTCCAGGTAAGGTTTCTCTCCTCTGTCTTTTATTTCTGTGTTTTTTTTAATTCTTTTGCCACTGTTTTGAATTAAAAAATAATAATTCAAACAAAGCCAAAGCTCCTCTGAATATTTTTATTTTGCTAGATGGACTTTTCCAAAAGCTCATAAAATAATTCAAGGATAATTGAATTATATTCTAATTATATGAATATAATTCAATTCCAAATAGCTAATGAATTAAATTCAAAGTCCCAAAAATAAATCCTTAAAAATGTTCAATATTTTGGTTGGGACCAGAACCCTTGCCAAAAATTATCAAACATTTAAGAAGAGCATTTTGGAACAATGAATGAGATTTTTAGGGTTTTTGCCCTGCTTTTATTTAGGGTTTTGAGGCTTCCAACAATCCTCAACTCATGTTTCAGAAATTTAAATATGATGCCTGGATGAAGATGCAACTATTTACAAACAATATTCTAGGGCTGTGACAACTCACCCCCACTAAACAAAAATCTCGTCCCGAGATTCAAGACGTGAGGTAAGAAGACAGAGGGGACACAAAGCCAACACGATCTTCACGATCCAACTGTTCTTCTCAAGGATGTTGATTTGATCCTCATCTTTGTCTCGACGTCTTGCTTTGAGAACTCCAGCCAACATGACAACGAGAAGAAAGGAAAACTCTAGAACAATCGATCTTCGAGAAGACCGAACAACTCAGGATCAACTCATGGGATGAGACATAGCAACATCTCTTGAGCTGAGAGACGAAGCGCAGATCTGAAGAAATGGAGTAGGACAGATGACGAGGGTTCGCTAAGTAGACAACAATTCCAGACTTAAGAATGTGGTGATCGGTTGTCAACATAGCGAGGAATTGAATTGCCATGATACCATAATGATGCACCTCAGGGAGGGTGACTCGAAGATATATCCCCTTAAGTGGCAAAAAGAATTACCTTTGATTCAGGAATCATTGGAACTCTTTAAACCAGCCTAGGGCAATTCTCGAGCGATCGTTTGGAGGGGGGTCGGTAGAATGGCATACTCGGACTTGGATGATGTGGATTACCTTGTTGAAGACAACGCAATGGATAAATTTGCTTGTCACCGGAAATGGAGGAGACCCATGGTAGAATGGCACATTGGCGGTGCAAGCTGGGAACAAAATGCAAATGCTGGGAATGATTCTGGTAACTGGGGAAGAACCCAACAATAGAGAGTGATTTCACGGTTTGAGAAGGTCATAGCATTGCCGAGGAAAACTGAGAGGAATCCGAGGTAGTGCTGATGATAACACGTAGCGCTTGTGCGTGCTCTCAAGAACTTGAGCATTTCCATAATCATCAAGGTTTTACCAACATCCGTGTCAAGGACCCTGGCAACACAACATACTACCATGATGAATAGCGATGGACGATGCAGATGCAAAGGAGGATAATACTTTCTCAGATTTCACCCTTGGCAGGGCCAAGGAAATAAAATCTGGATGATCGACCGAGAGACATTTAGCACTCCGCTTCTAATGTTCTCCTTGACGTGCTAGTGTATCCCATTCATAGATATGGTTTGATAACTAGAACATCAAGTAAAAGGTCGGACTTCGGGAACCCAAAAATCCATAGGGGCAACTAGGAAGTAAACCCTACGAAATCCCTATGGGGAGGTGGCCAACTTCATCAATCAAGATATTATAATAACAGGTCTTCCGGCTGGGTGTGTTGGCCACGACATCCACTTTACCGGTTATCGCGCGACCAATATTATAATTCTTGGGAAATATTCCAACCATCATATCTGCCTGAGATTCAGATCTGGTTGGTGTCAGGATATTCCAGACTCATCAAGTCTAGGAAGAAAAATGGAAATTTGCAACACAAATCGACGAGATGACGTTGCGAGATTCTCGGGGAATGAACTACGATAGTAAGCTCCAAAACATGAGCGGGTTCTGCTACAAACATGTGAACACGCTGTCCCAGACAAGCATGACCACATAGTAGTCTTATAATAAAACACTACCGAGTTCAGGAGGGGGAACCATCAACGAGGGTATCGAAGTCCTTACATAAGTCCGGATTAGCTCTTATGAAGGAATTCCTTCTCCTTGAACAAATCAATCAGTGGCTTGGTGTGCTAGGGATACATATAGATTGAAGGTTGCAAGTCTTCAAACCACAGCATTCTTCGCACGTGTGCATGACTGATTTGGAATGATTCCAAAGAAAGCAACATTGACTTTCTCGAATCCACGGCGGCACCTTGCATCAGATGCACATGAATTAAAGGAAGTCACTACCTTCATCCAAACATATGCTTCATGAGCTAGCATGAACAAATGCTTTCAAAAGTTTCCAACACTAGCTTAATGTTCAGCAAAATTATGGAGAAGACAAGGATGTTGTCAATGGGCACAACAACAATTCATCTGGGTTTCCTTTTAAAAGGAATTCCATAGTTAAGTGAACACGGTGATAGCATTGGTCAGACCAAAGATGTAATGGTGTATGCTCGAGGGATCAACCACGAATAAGACAACATTACGAGCATCGTTGGTACTGATTTGATTTGACGATAGCCCACACTCAAATCAAAGGATTGATAAGACAATAGGTCCAGCAACTGATCACAGGGACCAATCGATGAAGATATCATCTTTCTCCAACACACACTACACAAGAATATTCCTTTGGAACAAACTAAGTTAGGCAAGCTTTTATATTCCAATTCTCCAAGTTGTTGTCTAGCTTAACCAACTAGCTCAGGGATATCTAACACCGATCTTGGAGAGAGGGTGGTTCACAAGAAACCAACTTGATCACGAGCTCAACATAACAGTCAGGGAACAACCTGGTAATACTTCCGAGAAGATATTCAGAAAATCACGAACCACCGGTATGTTACTAAGCTTGAGAACAATCTCGCTTTTGAGGGCAAGACGATATGATCAAATGAGTGAGGACTTGACAAGATCCTAACTCATCAATCGAAGGGTGCACCGAAATAAGGACTAGGTAGCACGATCAGTCTTGGAAGGATGATTCAAAAACCAACACGCTAAGAATGAAATTATTATCCTTTAACTACCAAGCAACGAGGTTGCTGGGAGTATTGATTTCACACATCACAATTCATTTGTCGGTATTCCGGTTGCATCAACACGAGGGCCGAGGAATGACTAATGATGGTGAGAAGTATCACTACGTCAAAATTCATGAGAGTTGGTGCAGTTCTCATGACAATTTTGACATAAAGGGGGTAATACTCCAAGGTAGAACAGAACCAAAAGCTGGATTGGCATTTGATCTGCGGAATACAACTACTTTGACCCAATCCTAGATATGGATGAGGTACTGGAGTTTGTTTCTCCTAGTCATTCCGCGATAGAATGGCTTGATGGACCACAAGAATAACGAGCATCGGTGAACACGAATGCACGACATCAACTTGACTATCAACTACTGGACAAGGGTCAAATACAACTACAGAGGGACAACTCAAAAGAACATATGATTTCCTGAGTTGTGGATGCATGGTTTAGCATGTCGAACGAAGTTCAACATATTTCTTCCGGATAACCCATGTAGAAAGGTAGAACTGGCAGAGCCACAATATATAATGGAGAACTCATCAAGAGCACTCTGGTTGTGATCGTTCAGTTCAACGAGGAACTTCTGCCATAAGTAATTCATGGCATTTGGAAGAAAAAGATACCACGGACTTCAAGGACTATCGTAAAGGTTACTAATAACCTAAGGGAGCTAGCAATTATTATCAACATGAAGTAAGTAGGGTGAATCTCGGGTTCAAGAACCCAGGAATAGAATACCTACTAACTAAATGGCATCGCGGGATGCTTTCGATAATGACGGCCAGAATCATCACACTGGGAACACAAAACATGGCTAGACTACTAGATGATCCCCTGAGACACCTAGGGTCATAATAATAGCTCCAACATATATGTCAAGGCAATAATTTACCTCAACTCACTGATTAGTGTGGTTAATCTGGCCCAAAGGAACATCGGAACGGGAGGAAGGGATTTTGCAAATGCTTCAGACTATTCAGAAACCTGGGATGACTCGGACAACATAACGGCTGTAAATGCTCAGAAAAGATTTGAGACATACTACAAAATGGTGGCATAACCACTCAGAAGCACAATATCAAGGTCTCGAGATCAATAATTAACATACAGAGGTAGAAACTGAACTGAGGCCTAATCCAACAATCTATAAGTCTACGGATTAGTAACACGTGATCCTGATAGAAAGAAGAGATAGCCTAGTTCTTAATCCCCGCAGGAAAGATAAGATGACTCAGATCAGAAGGCATGAGGTATAAGGAGTAAAAAGAGCCTTATGTTCCATCCCACAATCAATTCCCTTATATAACTAAGAATTTCTAGACTCAACTTCGACCAGTTTGGCTTGGTAATCCTACAGGCAGTCAGGCTCTGATACCAATGCTGTCAGGACCCCGACTCAATGCCACATCGATCTAGCATGTAACACCTCATATCACTTTGCGGCCTCACGCACGGTATTCCCACGGGTGTCGCCTTACCTTAGCCCGGGACCGTTTGCGCCTTTTGGCACACGTATATGACAGTGTCGCTAGCATCCATATGATAAGGAGCCCGGGCTGACATGGCTAGTCGTAAACCCAAAGTGGCACAGACTTACAGGGACAGGCATCCATGACCCAGCATCGAACGTGTCGGTCATCAGCGAGTGAATCCAGGCTGTAGCACTGGGCTAGCAGGACTCCGGTGAACCGGGCTGTAGCAGGCTAACAGGACTCCGGTATTCATCGCGTGACATTTCCCCGAAGGGACAGACACAGGAACGAAGAAGGACACATGCCGGCCAGCCTAAGTGTTCCGGAGCGGTAGCGAGCTACCATGGCTCGGTGGAAACACTAGGAGACATTTCCCGGTAAGAGAGGCTACTAAAGATAAACAACTAGATGGTCAGATCCCACACATACCAAACATTTCAATAACATACACACAATATGCTCGATATGTGCAAATACAACATGGCATCACAACATGACTCTATGACTCAAGTAATTTATCAATAGGCTCCGAGGAGCGAGATATTACAAACATGGGTCTCATGACCCAACATTCAGAGCATACAAAACAAAGCACAAGCGGAAGCTATCATGTCTGAGTACAGACATCTATAAATGAAAAAGGCTGAGAAGCCTCACTATCTACCAAATCCTGCCGAGGCACAAGATCGTAGCTGAGGTAACAAGCTAAACGTCGAAGACCACGCGGAAATACTAGTGAGACTGAAGTCTCTCTGCAAAAACATAAAATAGGCAAACGTGAGTACAAATGTACCCAGCAAGACTTTCATCAGAACTATCTACATATGCATCATTATCAACAAAGGGATGGTGGGGTTTAACTGCAGCAAGCCAGCTTTGACTCGATGGCTATCCTGAACTACGACTGCAAGTAACTCTTTTGAGGTGGCGCACACGAGTCCACATATTCACCATATCAATACACCACTATGGATCCGCTCCCGTCTCCCTACGAGAACGCCATCCATAGCACTCACGCTTATCTTGCGTATTTTAGAGTATCCACTTTCACTTGTCTATGAACTGATATAAGCAACCCAGAAGTCCTTTTCCGCGGACACGGCTATTCGAATAGATGATGTTAGCCCTGCAGGGGTGTACTTCTTCACACACGCTCTCACCACTTACCGTCGTTTACACGACATGTACTCGGCAACCTTCAAGCGGAAGCCCAACGTGGGTGTCGGCCACGGCCTACCTAAACACTCGAGTCTCTAGTCCAGGTTTATCGCCTATTCGGGTTCCATCCATGAGGAGATCCGGCCGGAGTTTCGCTCACAGCCCCAAACGATGTGAACAGGGTTCCGTGACACCAAACGGGCGCCCGGTATACCCGGCCACGTGCCTAGCGCATCACAGCCCATCCCTCCGGTCAGCGCTGCCCACGGCCTCCAGCATACTACAAACACCAGAAACTACTTGCAACTCCTGGACAGAGGACAAGGTTGATCAAGAAGCCGAGAGGGTCCATTGGTTTCGGGCCCAATGCGTGGTAGTAGCTGAATCATGGATCACAAACACAGAACTCAGTTCCTGAGGACGGCTGCAATGAGACAACCCACCATGTACTCCTACATGGCCTCTCACCGCTACCTTTACCAAATCGTGTTCACACGCTTAGCTCACACACCGTAGGACATGTTCACACACCTCTGATTCATCCCGGATGAATCAGACCTGACTCGACTCTAAGCAGTAGCAGGCATGACAAACAAGCATGAATGAGTAGGCACAACAGGCCTCAAACAACTCCTACTCATGCTAGTGGGTTTCATCTATTTATTGTGGCAATGACAGGTCATGCAAAGGATAAAGGGGTTCAGCTACCGCAGCAGGTAACAGATGAATCGTTGTTGTCCTAATGCAGTAAAAGAGAGCAGGAGCCAGAGAGTGGGATTGTATCGGAATGAACAAGGGGGTTTTGCTTGCCTGGCACTTCTGAAGATAACATTGATTCTTCATCAGTGTCAACGATCACATCATCGGTATCACGTCTATCGGGAGGGGACAAATACCGGCAACACAGAAGGGAACACAATCAATGCAATGCACAATATGATGCATGATCATGACATGGCAAAATGAATGTGTTTTGAGCTAATGCAACTAGAAACAGATTAAATGAAGTTGGTTTGAATACAAGATTCAAATTCAAACTCCATATGTGATTATTCAAATGCCATTTAATTGATTTGTGCTAAACAACAGCTATAAGTTGTTCTAACATGCATGAAAATGGTACAGATGGATTCCTTGAATTTTTCTGATAATTTTTCATATATAAATTATTTAATTTGGAGTTACGGTTGAATTTCTATGATTTATTGAAGTTTAGGGCATTTTCTGAAATTTCCTGAATATTAATAATTCCAGTAATTCATTAATGCGTCAGCCTGATGTCATGATGACGTCAGCAGGTCAACGTGGCACAGTCCGGTCAACCCCTGACCGGTGGGTCCCGAGTGTCAGTGTCTAACTAAACTAACCTAGCTTAGTTAATACTAACCTAACTTAATTAGCCGGGCGGGGCCCGCAGGTCAGTGAGAGAGAGGGGGGGTCAAACCGGGCAGTGGGGTCAACCCACGCCGGTCATCGGGTCCGCGGTCGCCGGCGTTTAGCCGCCGGCGAGTCCAGGCGCGGCGGAGGGCTCGGGAAACGCCCTCCGGCGACCAAAACAGCGGCAACGATCATCTACGCGTAGCTGGCGCTCAGCCGTATCCATCTAAGCAAGCGGGAGGGGCTGAGGTCGAGCGGGCTCGCCGGAATCAGGCTCGCGGCGGCGGCCGAGGTTCGGACCTCGACGGAAACGAGGCTACGGTTGACGAGAGGACGAACGGATGCTTGTTCTGGGCTCCTGGGACCACGCTGAGCGCAGACACGTGCTCAAACACGGGCGGCAGCAACTGTGGCCGCGGCGGCGCCATGGCCATCGGCAAAGAGCTCTCGGCTCGTTGTGAACGGCGGCTTGAGAGGGAGATAGGGCACGGGGAGAGGGGGAATCGGGTCAAGGGCTCACCGCGGAGCTGCAGGGAGGGTTAGTGGGCTCGGGGGCGCGCCGGAGTGGCCGAATCGACGGAGAAGGGCGCCGGGGCCAAAGCTTGAAGACGATGACGATGGCGGCTGCTCGGGGCCCTTCTGATCGCGTGAGACGACGAGGAGGACGAGGGCGGAACAGCGGAGCTTTGGGAGGCGTCGGGGAGGCGAGACGGTGGCTGTGGCCGCGCGAGCGCTGGTCGGCGGCGACGGGCTCCATTCGGTCGCGGGAGGGGAAGCAGAGGAGCGAGGGGGAGGAGGTCCAGAGAGCGAGGGAGAAGTGAGAGGGGGTCGGGGAGGCGCGTGGCGTCTCCGGGCGTCGAGGAGGGAGGCAACCAGGCAGGAGGTGGCCAAGCGTGGTGGCGGTGCTCGCCACCGAGCTGCTTCGTGCGCTGACACGGGAGGAAGACAGGCATGCCCCCTGGTGGTTGGGCTGCACAGTGTTGGGCTGTCCAGGTGGGCTTGGTGGGCTGCAGAGGTAAGTCCAGGTAAGGTTTCTCTCCTCTGTCTTTTACTTCTGTGTTTTTTTTAATTCTTTTGCCACTGTTTTGAATTAAAAAATAATAATTCAAACAAAGCCAAAGCTCCTCTGAATATTTTTATTTTGCTAGATGGACTTTTCCAAAAGCTCATAAAATAATTCAGGGATAATTGAATTATATTCTAATTATATGAATATAATTCAATTCCAAATAGCTAATGAATTAAATTCAAAGTCCCAAAAATAAATCCTTAAAAATGTTCAATATTTTGGTTAGGACCAGAACCCTTGCCAAAAATTATCAAACATTTAAGAAGAGCATTTTGGAACAATGAATGAGATTTTTAGGGTTTTTGCCCTGCTTTTATTTAGGGTTTTGAGGCTTCCAACAATCCTCAACTCATGTTTCAGAAATTTAAATATGATGCCTGGATGAAGATGCAACTATTTACAAACAATATTCTAGGGCTGTGACACGCGGGGCGTCCGAGTGAAGTAGACGCGTCCCGTGGAGTGACGACGCGCGGGGCGTCCGAGTGAAGTTGACGCGTCCCGCGGAGTGGCTACGCATAGGGCTTCCGAGTGGTGATAAGGCGACCAACCAAATTGTGACGCATGGCGCGGCCGAGAGGTGATGAGGTGACACACCGAGTGGCGACGCGCGGGCGGCTGAGTGGTGATGAGGTGACGAACCGAGTGGCGACGCGCAGGGCGCCCGAGTGGTGATGTCACATCCCTGGTCCTGTTATGCACTAGGCTAGACCTCATGTGAGCATCATGTTTTAATTCAAATGAAATTTGAATTGAGGAATTTTCAAAGCCTCAGAAACCTTCTAAAAATGATCAACATTAAAATCTCCTCAAAGAAGTCCAAGAAAATGTTCCTCTTAGTCTCTGAAAATATTGCAAAGAGGTAAAACTCAAAACAATATTTTTGGTATCTCAGAGTTAATTATTTTGGGCCTTTGAATTAAATAAATAGCTATTTGCATTGGATATATATTTGATATATAAATAATATATGTCCAATAATTACTGGAACATTTTATGTGGTTTGGTATATTTTAACTCTAGCCACATAACTATTTTCAGGATTTTATAAAATGGTTTAGTATTTTACTAAACTAAAACAACACAGAACAAAATAGATAAATAAAAACAGAAATAGAAAGAGAGAGAAGGACTACCTGGCGCTCACCTGGTAGCCCACCTGGCCCAGCAGCACGGCCCAGCCCATCTCCACTTCCCCCCCTGTCGCCTTCCTCCTCGCGCCAGTAGGCACAGGCGCGTGGCCGACACACGCCGGCGCACGCCCCGGCCACCTCCTGCTTGCCGCTCCACCTCGACACCCCGGACGCCTCCATGCGTGCCACGCCACCCCCCTGGAACTCCCTCACTCTCCCGAACTCTCCCCCCTCCTCTGCTTCCTCTCTCCCTCACTCGCCCGAACGGACCCGTCGCCACCAACGCCGTTCGCCGCGGCCACAACCACCGCCTCGCCTCCCCGACGCCTCCCAAAGCTCCGCTGGTCCTCCCTCTTCCTCCTCACCAAGACGGAAGGCGCCGGAAGCCCTGGATGGGGCCAGCTTCGCAGTTCCCCTCCTCGGCCACCGCGGATCGCCGCCGTCAAATTCGTCCCCGTCCGGCCTCCCTCAAGCTCGCTGTCCACCTCTACAGGGTCTACGTG
Source organism: Triticum dicoccoides (assembly GCF_002162155.2). Taxonomy (NCBI): domain Eukaryota; kingdom Viridiplantae; phylum Streptophyta; class Magnoliopsida; order Poales; family Poaceae; genus Triticum; species Triticum dicoccoides. Next base: position 14,644 of record NW_021182566.1, on the reverse strand, counting down.
AGCTCTCCGTCCGTTTCCCCCTCTCTGTTTCGTCGTTCACGCGCCGTAGCTAGGTTATCCACCAAGACCGAAACCCCATCGCCGCCGGCCATGGCGCCGCCGTGGCCAGGGCCACCGCAGCCCGCGCCTGAGCACGTCACCGTGCTCGGTGAACCCCCAGGAGCATGTAGCCCTCCTCGTTTACTCCTCTAGTGCGCCGTAGCTTCGCCACCGTTTGCGCCCGAACTCCGGCCACCGCGGAAGTGCTCGCCGCCGTCGTCTCCGGCCACCCCGCGGCCCCTCGTGCAGCCAGCTAGGTGCGGCCGTGTACGGGCTACCTTCTGGTGGCCTTCGCGCGTCCAGCCGCCGCCCGTAGCGCAACCCCGGTGAACATCCGCCGCGTTTCGGGTCGCCGCCGGCCGAACTCCGGTGGCCAGTGACGTGGCGCTGTCATTAGCCACTAATGACGCACTAACCAACCCCCTAGGCCACTGACTGTGGGCCCCACCCCTGGTCAAACCCATTTCAGCGCTGGGTTTGACCGGGATTAGGTCCTGTGTCACTGACGTGTGGCCCCCACACGTCAGGTTTGACCCGAGCCAGCCCAGTTGACCCCGCTGACGTCACCGTGACGTGGTGCTGACGCCATAATTCATTTCTGGATTTATTATTATTCAGGAATTTCAGAAAATGCCCTAAACTTCAATAAATCATAGTAATTCAACCGTAACTCCAAATTAAATAATTTATATATGAAAAATTATCAGAAAAATTCAAGGAATCCATCTGTACCATTTTCATGCAGGTTAGAACAACTTATAGCTGCTGTTTAGCACAAATCAATTAAATGGCATTTGAATAATCACATATGGAGTTTGAATTTGAATCTTGTATTCAAACCAACTTCATTTAATCTGTTGCTAGTTGCATTAGCCCAAAACACATTCATTTTGCCATGTCATGATCATGCATCATGTTGTGCATTGCATTGATTGTGTTCCCTTCTGTGTTGCCGGTATTTGTCCCCTCTCGATAGACGTGATACCGATGATGTGATCGTCGACACTGATGAAGACTCAATGCTATCTTCAGAAGTGCCAGGCAAGCAAAACCCCCTTGTTCATTCCGATACAATCCCACTCTCTCGCTCCTGCTCTCTTTTACTGCATTAGGACAACACCGATTCATCTGTTACTTGTTGCGGTAGCCGAACCCCTTTATCCTTTGCATGACCTGTCATTGCCACAGTAAATAGATGAAACCCACTAGCATGAGTAGGAGTTGTTTGAGCCCTGTTGTGCCTACTCATTCATGCTTGTTTGTCATGCCTGCTACTGCTTAGAGTTGAGTCAGGTCTGATTCATCGGGGATGAATCAGAGGTGTGTGAACATGTCCTACTGTGTGTGAGCTAAGTGTGTGAACACGATTTGGTAAAGGTAGCGGTGAGAGGCCATGTAGGAGTACATGGTGGGTTGTCTCATTGAAGCCGTCCTCAGGAACCGAGTTCTGTGTTTGTGATCCATGATTCAGCTACTACCACGCATTGGGCCTGAAACCAATGGACCCTCTCGGCTTCTTAATCACCCTTGTCCTCTGTCCAGGAGTTGCAAGTAGTTTATGGTGTTTGTAGTATGCTGGAGGCCGTGCGCAGCGCTGACCGTAGGGGTGGGCTGTGATGCGGTAGGCACGTGGCCTGGTAAACCGGGCGCCCGTTTGGTGTCACGGAACCCTGTTCACATCATTTGGGGCTGTGAGCGAAACTCCGGCCGGATCTCCTCATGGATGGAACCCGAATAGGCGATAAACCTGGACTAGAGACTTGAGTGTTTAGGCAGGCCGTGGCCGACACCCACGTTGGGCTTCCGCTTGAAGGTTGCCGAGTACATGTCGTGTAAACGGCGGTAAGTGGTGAGAGCGTGTGTGAAGAAGTACACCCCTGCAGGGTTAACATCATCTATTTGAATAGCCGTGTCCGCGGAAAAGGACTTCTGGGTTGCTTATATCAGTTCATAGACAAGTGAAAGTGGATACTCTAAAATACGCAAGATAAGCGTGAGTGCTATGGATGGCGTTCTCGTAGGGAGACGGGAGCGGTTCCATAGTGGTGTATTGGTTGGTGAATATGTGGACTCGTGTGCGCCACCTCAAAAGAGTTACTCGCAGTCGTAGTTTAGGATAGCCACCGAGTCAAAGCTGGCTTGCTGCAGTTAAACCCCACCACCCCTTTGTTGATAATGATGCATATGTAGATAGTTCTGATGTAAGTCTTGCTGGGTACATTTGTACTCACGTTTGCCTATTTTATGTTTTTGCAGAGAGACTTCGGTCTCACTAGTAGTTCCGCGTGGACTTCGACGTTTAGCTTGTTACCTCAGCTACGATCTTGTGCCTCGGCAGGATTGGTAGATAGTCAGGCTTCTCAGCCTTTTTCATTTATAGATGTCTGTACTCAGACATGTTAAGCTTCCGCATGTGCTTTGACTTGTATGCTCTGATTGTTGGGTCATAAGACCCATGTTTGTAATATCTCGCTCCTCGGAGCCTATTGAATATTTACTTGTGTCGTAGAGTCAGGTTGTGATGCCTTGTTGTATTTGCACATATCGAGCATATTGTGTGTATGATTGAAATGCTTGGTATGTGTGGGATCTGACTATCTAGTTGTTTATCCTTAGTAGCCTCTCTTACCGGGAAATGTCTCCTAGTGTTTCCACCGAGCCATGGTAGCTTGCTACTGCTCCGGAACACTTAGGCTGGCCGGCATGTGTCTTTCCTCGTTCCTGTGTCTGTCCCTTCGGGGAAATGTCACGCATTGAGTACCGGAGGCCTGTTAGCCCGCTACAGCCCGATTTACCGGAGTCCTGCTAGCCCAGTGCTACAGCCCGGACCCACTTGCTGATGACCGACACGTTCGATGCTGGGTCGTGGATGCCTGTCCCTGTAAGTCTGTGCCACTTTGGGTTTACGACTAGCCATGTCAGCCCGGACTCCTTATCATATGGATGCTAGCGACACTATCATATACGTGTGCCAAAAGGCGCAAACGGTCCCGAGCAAAGGTAAGGCGACACCCGTGGGAATACCGTGCGTGAGGCCGCAGAATGATATGAGGTGTTACATGCTAGATCAATGTGGCATTGAGTCCGGGTCCTGACAGCGTTGGCATCAGAACCGGACTGCCTGTAGGTTCTCCAAGCCAAACTGGTCGATGTTGAGTCTAGAAATTCTTTAGTTATATGTAGGGGAATTGATTGTGGGATGGAACGTAAGGCTCTTTTTATTCCTTATACCTCATGGCCTTCTGATCTGAGTCATCATCTTCTCTTCTACGGGGATTAAGAACTAGGCTATCTCTTCTTTCTACTAGGATCACGTGTTACTAATCAGTGGACTTATAAGATTGTTGGATTTAAGTCTCAGTTCAGTTCCTACTACTTCCGTATGTTAATTGTTGATCTCGGAACCTTGGTATTGTGCTTCTGAGTGGCTATGCCACCATTTTTGTAGCATGTCTCAAATCTTTTTGAGCAATTATAGCCGTTATGCTGTCCGAGTCTTCCCAGGTTTCTAAATAGTCTGATGCATTCGCAAAATCCTTTCCCTCTGGTTTCGATGTTCCTTTATGCCAGCTCAATCACACTAATTGTTGAGTTAAGGTATTCTATTGCCTTGACATTTATGTTGGAGTTATTATTATGACCCTAGGTGTCTCAGGGCATCATCTAGTGGTCTAGCCATGATTTGTGTCCTAGTGTGAAGATTCTGGCCTTTATTACCGAAAGCATCCTGTGATGCCATTTAGTTAGTAGGTATTCTGTTCCTGGGTTCTTAAACCCGATATTCACCCTACTTACATCATGTTGATAGTGTTGCTAGTTCCTTTAGTATATTAGTAACCTTTGCGATAGTCCTCGAGGTCCGTGGTATATCGTTCTTCCAAATACCATGAACCATTATGGCAGAAGTTTGTTGGATCAAAAGATCACAACAGGCCCTCTATGAGTTCTCCATGCTATATTGTGACTCTGCCAGCTCAACCTTTCTGCATGGGTTATCCGGAAGAATTATGTTGAACTTTGTTCGGCATACCAACCCATGTATCCACAACTCAGAAAGTTATATGTTCCTTTGAGTTGTCCCTCTTTAGTTGTCTACTGACCTTCGTCTATCAATTGATAGTCAAGAGTATGCGTGCGTTCATTTATCGATGCCTATTACTCTTGTGGTCCGTCAAGCCATTCTATCGCGGAATGACTAGGAGAAACAAACTCCAGTACCTCTTCCCTATCCAGGATTGGGTCAAAGAAGTTGTGCTCCGCAGATCAAATTGCTAATCCAGCTTTTGTTCTGCTCTACCTTGGAGTATTACATATTTTATATCGAGATTGTTATAGGAATTGCACACCATCCTATGAACTCTTGGTACAGTGATACTTCTTGCCATCATTGTTCATTCCTCGGTTCCTGTGTTATTGTAACCGGAATGCCGACAAATGAATCATGGCGTGTGAAATCAATATTGCTAGCAACTCTGTTGCTTGGTAGTTAAATGGACGATAACCTCACTCTTAGCGTGTTGATTATTGAATCGTCACCCTAAGATTGATTGTGCTACCTAGTCCCTATTTCTGGTGCACTCCTCGACCAATGAGTTAGGAATTATTTCAAGTCCTCACCCATTTGATCATGTCGTCTTGCCCTCAAAAGCAAGATTGTTCTCGAGCTTAGTAACATACTGGTGGTTCGTGACTTTCCAAATATCTTCTTGGAAGTGTTACCGGGTTGTCACCTGACTGTTATGTTGAGCTTGTGATCAAGTTGGTTTATCCTGTAAACCACCCTTTCTCCAAGAATCCGTGTTGGATACCCCTGAGCTAGTTGGTTAAGCTAGACAACAACCTGGAGAGTTGGAAGATAAAAGCTTGCCTGACTTAGTTCGTTCCAAAGGGATATTCTTGTGTAGTGTGTGTTGAAGAGAGATGATATCTTCATCGATTGGTCCCTGTGATCAGTTATTGGACCTATGGCCTGATAAAAACTTTGATTTGAGTATGGGTTATCGTCAAATCAAATCAGAACCAACGATGTTCGTAATGTTGTCTTACTCGTGGTTGATCCCTCGAGCATACACCATTATATCTTTTGGGTCTGACCAATGCTATCACTTGTTCACTTAACTATGGAATTCCTTTTAAAAGGAAACCCAGATGAATTGTTGTTGTGCCCATTGACAACATCCTTGTCTTCCCCATAATTTTGTTGAACATTAAGCTAGTGTTGGAAACTTTTGAAAGCATTTGTTCATGCTAGCTCATGAAGCATATGTTCGGATGTAAGAAGTGATTCCTCTAGTTCATGTGCATTTGATGCAAGTTACCGCCGTGGACTCAAGAAAGTCAATGTTGCTTCCTCTGGAATCATCGCAAGTCAGTCATGCACACGTGCGAAGTATTCTGTGGTCTGGAGACTTGCAACCTTCATTCCATATGTGTATCCTAGCACACCAAGCCACTGACTGATTTGTTCAAGGAGAAGGAGTATCTTCATAAGAGCTAATCCGGACTTATGAAAGAACTTCGATATCCTCGCTGATGGTTCCCAACCAGAACTCGGTAGTGTTTTATTGTAAGACTACCATGTGGGCATGCTTGTCTAGGACAACGTGTTCACATGTTTGTAGCAGAACCAGCTCATGTTTTGGAGCTTGCTATCGTAGTTCATCTCCCGAGAATCCCGCAACGTCATCTCGTCGATTTGTGTTGCAAACTTTCATTTTTCTTCCTAGACTCGATGAGCCTGGAATATCCTGACACCAACCAGATCTGAATCTCAGGTAGATATGATGGTTGGAACATTTCCCCAAGAACTATAATATTGGTCTCTCGATAACCGGTAAGGTGGATGTCGTGGCCAACACACCCAGCCGGAAGACCTCTTGTTGTAGTATCTTGATTTGAGGAAGTTGGCCACCTCCCCATAGGGATTTCGTAGAATTTACTCCCTAGTTGCCCCTATGGATTTCTGTGTTCCAAAGTCCGACCTTTTTACTTGATGTTCTAGATAACAAACCATATCTATGAATGGGTTACACTAGCACATCAAGGAGAACATTAGAAGCGGAGTGCTAAATGTCTCTCGGTCGATCATCGAGATTTTATTTCCTTGGCCCCGCCAAGGGTGAAATCTGAGAAGGTGTTATCTTCCTTTGCATCTGCATCCTCCATCACCATTCATCATGGTAGTAAGTTGTGTTACCGGACCCTTGACACGGATGTTGGTAAAACCTTGATGATTATGGAATTGCTCAAGTTCTTGAGAGCACGCGCAAGTGCTAGGTTTGATCGTCGGCATTAACTGTATAGCGCTCTCAGTTTCCTCGGTTATGCTATACCATTCCAATAGTGGGATAACTCTCTATTGTTGAGCCTCTACCCAGTTACTAGAATCATTCCCATCATTTGCATTTTGTTCCTAGTTTGCACCACCAATGTGCCATTCTACCATGGGTCTCTTCCATTTCCGGTGATAAGCAAATTCATCCATTGCGTTGTCTTCAACAAGGTAATCCACATCATCCAAGTCCGAGTATGCCATTCTACTGACCCCCTCCAAACGATCGCTTGAGAATTGCCTTAGGCTGGTATAAAGGTTTTCAATGATCTCTGAATCAAAGGTAATTCTTTTTGCCACTTAAGGAAATAATCTACGAATCACCCTCCTCCAGGATGTTTCGTCGTGGTATCATGGCAACTCAACTCCTCGCTACGTGGACAATCGTTTACCACCTTCTTAAGTGTGGAATTGTTGTCCACCTAGTGAACCTTCGTCATCCGTTTCTTTCCACCCCTCTTGATGTGTATCTCGTGTCTCAACCTGAGAGATGGTCCTATGTCTCATTCCGTGAGTTGTTCGATCTTCGAGAAGATCGACCCTTCTAGAGTCTCCTTCTTCCCTCCATGTCATGTTGACAGGATTTCTCAGAGCAAGACTTCAAGACAATGATGGTGATCGAATCAACGTTCCTATGAAGTGCAACCTGGATCGTGAAGATTGTACTAGTTGCGTTCCCCCTTCACCTTACCCTACGCTTGAATCTCGGGACGAGATTTTTGTTTAGTGGGGGTGAGTTGTCACATCCCTGGTCCTGTTATGCACTAGGCTAGACCTCATGTGAGCATCATGTTTTAATTCAAATGAAATTTGAATTGAGGAATTTTCAAAGCCTCAGAAACCTTCTAAAAATGATCAACATTAAAATCTCCTCAAAGAAGTCCAAGAAAATGTTCCTCTTAGTCTCTGAAAATATTGCAAAGAGGTAAAACTCAAAACAATATTTTTGGTATCTCAGAGTTATTTATTTTGGGCCTTTGATTTAAATAAATAGCTATTTGCATTGGATATATATTTGATATATAAATAATATATGTCCAATAATTACTGGAACATTTTATGTGGTTTGGTATATTTTAACTCTAGCCATGTAACTATTTTCAGGATTTTATAAAATGGTTTAGTATTTTACTAAACTAAAACAACACAGAACAAAATAGATAAATAAAAACAGAAATAGAAAGAGAGAGAAGGACTACCTGGCGCTCACCTGGTAGCCCACCTGGCCCAGCAGCACGGCCCAGCCCATCTCCACTTCCCCCCCTGTCGCCTTCCTCCTCGCGCCTGTAGGCACAGGCGCGTGGCCGACGCACGCCGGCGCACGCCCCGGCCACCTCCTGCTTGCCGCTCCACCTCGACACCCCGGACGCCTCCATGCGTGCCACGCCACCCCCCTGGAACTCCCTCACTCTCCCGAACTCTCCCCCCTCCTCTGCTTCCTCTCTCCCTCACTCGCCCGAACGGACCCGTCGCCACCGACGCCGTTCGCCGCGGCCACAACCACCGCCTCGCCTCCCCGACGCCTCCCAAAGCTCCGCCGGTCCTCCCTCTTCCTCCTCACCAAGACGGAAGGCGCCGAAAGCCCTGGATGGGGCCAGCTTCGCCGTTCCCCTCCTCGGCCACCGCGGATCGCCGCCGTCAAATTCGTCCCCGTCCGGCCTCCCTCAAGCTCGCCGTCCACCTCTACAGGGTCTACGTGAGCTCTCCGTCCGTTTCCCCCTCTCTGTTTCGTCGTTCACGCGTCGTAGCTAGGTTATCCACCAAGACCGAAACCCCATCGCCGCCGGCCATGGCGCCGCCGTGGCCAGGGCCACCGCAGCCCGCGCCTGAGCACGTCACCGTGCTCGGTGAACCCCCAGGAGCACGTAGCCCTCCTCGTTTACTCCTCTAGTGCGCCGTAGCTTCGCCACCGTTCGCGCCCGAACTCCGGCCACCGCGGAAGTGCTCGCCACCATCGTCTCCGGCCACCCCGCGGCCCCTCGTGCAGCCAACTAGGTGCGGCCGTGTACGGGCTACCTTCTGGTGGCCTTCGCGCGTCCAGCCGCCGCCCGTAGCGCAACCCCGGTGAACATCCGCCGCGTTTCGGGTCGCCGCCGGCCGAACTCCGGTGGCCAGTGACGTGGCGCTGTCATTAGCCACTAATGACGCACTAACCAACCCCCTAGGCCACTGACTGTCGGCCCCACCCCTGGTCAAACCGCAGTCAGCGCTGGGTTTGACCGGGATTAGGTCCTGTGTCACTGACGTGTGGCCCCCACACGTCAGGTTTGACCCGAGCCAGCCCAGTTGACCCTGCTGACGTCACCGTGATGTGGTGCTGACGCCATAATTCATTTCTGGATTTATTATTATTCAGGAATTTCAGAAAATGCCCTAAACTTCAATAAATCATAGTAATTCAACCGTAACTCCAAATTAAATAATTTATATATGAAAAATTATCAGAAAAATTCAAGGAATCCATCTGTACCATTTTCATGCATGTTAGAACAACTTATAGCTGCTGTTTAGCACAAATCAATTAAATGGAATTTGAATAATCACATATGGAGTTTGAATTTGAATCTTGTATTCAAACCAACTTCATTTAATCTGTTGCTAGTTGCATTAGCCCAAAACACATTCATTTTGCCATGTCATCATCATGCATCATGTTGTGCATTGCATTGATTGTGTTCCCTTCTGTGTTGCCGGTATTTGTCCCCTCTCGATAGACGTGATACCGATGATGTGATCATCGACACTGATGAAGACTCAATGCTATCTTCAGAAGTGCCAGGCAAGCAAAACCCCCTTGTTCATTCCGATACAATCCCACTCTCTCGCTCCTGCTCTCTTTTACTGCATTAGGACAACACCGATTCATCTGTTACTTGCTGCGGTAGCCGAACCCCTTTATCCTTTGCATGACCTGTCATTGCCACAGTAAATAGATGAAACCCACTAGCATGAGTAGGAGTTGCTTGAGACCTGTTGTGCCTACTCATTCATGCTTGTTTGTCATGCCTACTACTGCTTAGAGTTGAGTCAGGTCTGATTCATCGGGGATGAATCAGAGGTGTGTGAACGTGTCCTACTGTGTGTGAGCTAAGTGTGTGAACACGATTTGGTAAAGGTAGCGGTGAGAGGCCATGTAGGAGTACATGGTGGGTTGTCTCATTGAAGCCGTCCTCAGGAACCGAGTTCTGTGTTTGTGATCCATGATTCAGCTACTAGCACGCATTGGGCCCGAAACCAATGGACCCTCTCGGCTTGTTAATCACCCTTGTCCTCTGTCCAGGAGTTGCAAGTAGTTTCCAGTGTTTGTAGTATGCTGGAGGCCGTGCGCAGCGCTGACCATAGGGGTGGGCTGTGATGCGGTAGGCACGTGGCCGGGTAAACCGGGCGCCCGTTTGGTGTCACGGAACCCTGTTCACATCGTTTGGGGCTGTGAGCGAAACTCCGGCCGGATCTCCTCATGGATGGAACCCGAATAGGCGATAAACCTGGACTAGAGACTTGAGTGTTTAGGCAGGCCGTGGCCGACACCCACGTTGGGCTTCCGCTTGAAGGTTGCCGAGTACATGTCGTGTAAACGGCGGTAAGTGGTGAGAGCGTGTGTGAAGAAGTACACCCCTGCAGGGTTAACATCATCTATTCGAATAGCCGTGTCCGCGGAAAAGGACTTCTGGGTTGCTTATATCAGTTCATAGACAAGTGAAAGTGGATACTCTAAAATACGCAAGATAAGCGTGAGTGCTATGGATAGCGTTCTCATAGGGAGACGGGAGCGGTTCCATAGTGGTGTATTGGTTGGTGAATATGTGGACTCGTGTGCGCCACCTCAAAAGAGTTACTCGCAGTCGTAGTTTAGGATAGCCACCGAGTCATAGCTGGCTTGCTGCAGTTAAACCCCACCACCCCTTTGTTGATAATGATGCATATGTAGATAGTTCTGATGTAAGTCTTGCTGGGTACATTTGTACTCACGTTTGCCTATTTTATGTTTTTGCAGAGAGACTTCGGTCTCGCTAGTAGTTCCGCGTGGACTTCGACGTTTAGCTTGTTACCTCAGCTACGATCTTGTGCCTCGGCAGGATTGGTAGATAGTCAGGCTTCTCAGCCTTTTTCATTTATAGATGTCTGTACTCAGACATGTTAAGCTTCCGCATGTGCTTTGACTTGTATGCTCTGATTGTTGGGTCATAAGACCCATGTTTGTAATATCTCACTCCTCGGAGCCTATTGAATATTTACTTGTGTCGTAGAGTCAGGTTGTGATGCCTTGTTGTATTTGCACATATCGAGCATATTGTGTGTATGATTGAAATGCTTGGTATGTGTGGGATCTGACTATCTAGTTGTTTATCCTTAGTAGCCTCTCTTACCGGGAAATGTCTCCTAGTGTTTCCACCGAGCCATGGTAGCTTGCTACTGCTCCGGAACACTTAGGCTGGCCGGCATGTGTCTTTCCTCGTTCATGTGTCTGTCCCTTCGGGGAAATGTCACGCATTGAGTACCGGAGGCCTGTTAGCCCGCTACAGCCCGGTTTACCGGAGTCCTGCTAGCCCAGTGCTACAGCCCGGACCCACTTGCTGATGACCGACACGTTCGATGCTGGGTCATGGATGCCTGTCCCTGTAAGTCTGTGCCACTTTGGGTTTACGACTAGCCATGTCAGCCCAGACTCCTTATCATATGGATGCTAGCGACACTATCATATACGTGTGCCAAAAGGCGCAAACGGTCCCGGGCAAAGGTAAGGCGACACCGGTGGGAATACCGTGCGTGAGGCCGCAGAATGATATGAGGTGTTACATGCTAGATCGATGTGGCATTGAGTCGGGGTCCTGACAGGTGATGAGGTGACCGACCGATGGCGACACGCAGGCGGCCGAGTGGAGATGAGGTGACCGACCAATGGCGACGCGCGGGGCGGCCGAGTGGTGAAGAGGTGACCCACCGATGGCGACGCGCGGGCGGCCAAGTGGTGATGAGGTGACCAACCGATGGCGACGCGCGGGGGCGGCCCAGTGGTGATGAGG
>NW_021182566.1:0-755 GCF_002162155.2 Triticum dicoccoides | reverse complement strand
GCGAGGCGCGGGGCGGCCGAGTGATGATGAGGTGACCAATGGATGGCGACGCGCGGGGCGGCCGAGTGGTGATGAGGTGACCAACCGATGGCGACGCACCGGGCGGTCGTGTGGTGATGAGGTGACCAACCATGGCGACGCGCGGGGCGGCCAAGTGGTGATGAGGTGACCAACTGATGGCGACGCACGGGGCGGCTGAGTGGTGACGACGTGGCCAACCAATGGCGACCCGCGGGCGGTCGAGTGGTGATTAGGTGACCAACCAAGTGGCGACGCGCGGGGCGTCTGAGTGAAGTAGACGCGTCCCGCGGAGTGACGATGCACGGGGCGTGCGCGTGAAGTAGATGCGTCCCACGGAGTGACGATGCGCGGGGCGACCGGGTGAAGTAAACGTGTCCCACGGAGTGACGATCTGCGGGACGTCCGGGTGAAATAGACGTGTCCTGCGGAGTGATGAGACGCGGGGCGTCCGAGTGAAGTAGACGCGTCCCGTGGAGTGACGACGCGCGGGGCGTCCGAGTGAAGTTGACGCGTCTCGCGGAGTGGCTACGCACGGGGCTTCCGAGTGGTGATAAAGCGACCAACCAAATGGTGACGCGTGGCGCGGCCGAGAGGTGATGAGGTGACACACCGAGTGGCGACGCGCGGGCAGCTGAGTGGTGATGAGGTGACCAACCGAGTGGCGACGCGCAGGGCGCCCGAGTGGTGATGAGGTGACCGACCGATGGCGACACGCGTGGCAGCAGAGTGGAGAT
>NW_021182565.1:0-968 GCF_002162155.2 Triticum dicoccoides | reverse complement strand
GGTGCACAGTTAGGGGGAACACTTCTTGAATTTATTGTGAGGGATCATCTTATTTACTACCGTCGTTCTAAGTAAACAAGATGCAAAACATGATAAACATCACATGCAATCAAATAATAAACGTGACATGATATGGCCAATATCACATAGCTCCTTTGATCTCCATCTTGGGGCTCCATGATCATCTTGTCACCGGCTTGACACCATGATCTCCATCATCGTGTCTCCATGAAGTTGCTCGCCAACTATTACTTCTACTACTATGGCTAACGCGTTTAGCAATAAAGTAAAGTAATTTACATGGCGTTTCTCGATGACACGCAGGTCATTAAAAGAATAAAGACAACTCCTATGGCTCCTGCCGGTTGTCATACTCATCGACATGCAAGTCGTGAATCCTATTACAATAGCATGAACATCTCATACATCACATATAGATCATTCATAATTCATCACAACTTTGGCCATATCATATCACAAACCACTTGCTGCAAAAACACGTTAGACGTCCTCTAATTGTTGTTGCAAGTTTTTTACGTGGCTGAATTAGGGTTCTAGCAAGAACGTCTTCTTACCTACGTTAAAGCCACAACGTGATTTGTCAACTTCTATTTACCCTTCATAAGGACCCTGTTCATCGATTCCGCTCCAACTAAAGTGGGAGAGACAGACACCCGCCAGCCACCTTATGCAACTAGTGCATGTTAGTCGGTGGAACCGGTCTCACGTAAGCGTACGTGTAAGGTTGGTCCGGGCCGCTTCATCCCACAATACCGCTGAAGCAAGAAAGGACTAGTAACGGCAAGAAAGTTGACAAATCTACGCCCACAACAAATTGTGTTCTACTCGCGCAAGAAGAACTACGCATAGACCTAGCTCATGATGCCACTGTTGGGTAACGTTGCAGAAAACAAAAAATTTCCTACTCGTTTCACCAAGATCATCTAGGAGTTCATCTAGCAACGAGT
>NW_021182564.1:0-1877 GCF_002162155.2 Triticum dicoccoides | reverse complement strand
CACTCCGTAATGGACTGGAGAATAATTATCCAATGCAACGTCAGAACTTGCACGACAAATCAAGCTGATGGAACAGAGACAAATAAATCAACTGTTGATCTGGAACCTTGAAGGCCAAGTGCTTGCAACATAGAGAAGAATACCAACGACGGCAGCTCACATGCATCGTCCTAGGACAAGGAACGCCAGTGGCGGACTAGCAAACCCTCCTGCGAGCTTCGCCTCGTGACGAGAAAAACGCATCTCGTGTTTATTACTACATCAGGTTAACTATAGTAAGTAGTAATTACCGTGGCAAGTTATATTTTTGGAAAGATTGCATTAGATAGAATGTCTTATTAAGTGTCCTTATTGAATTTACCACTCATCACTCAAAGACTGGCTAAGTATCTCATGCTCTGATGCTCTGCTCACACTTGTTTAGTTTCTTCCCAATACAGGTCGACTGATTCTTCTCTCAACATTAATGAATTATGTTGTACTGACGTGACCGCGTGAGTCAGTAAACAAATGACTGGTCACTGAAAAGCAAACACATGTCATACATGGAGAAAAAGGTGAAAGATGTTGATCTATATCTGGTTAGCTGCACCCCTGACGGGCACATTGACAATGTGATCATTAGAGTAACCACTTTTTAAGTTAATGTTATCTTACGGCTTTGAAAGTGCGCCTGCGCACCTTATGTAGAATTGCACGACCAATCACTTCACCTAAAAACTCAAGCTGGTGAAGAAAGGTGGACTATGCATTTATACGCCAACACTTTCTCACATGTGGCTCTCTCAAGCCTAAACGTGGGTCAAAGATGAGCTGCAAATTCTTATTTTAAAATTGCGCCAGCCGGATCTTGAATTTAAGACCTCTCGGCTCCGATACCATGACGCACCAACCAGTTCATTCAAAAGCTCAAGCTGATGGGAAAGATGAGCTATACATTTATACGTCAACACCTTGCATACATTTCCAATGAGGGAGGAGTCCTTCATTACCATTAGTATTGTTGGAGTTTAGTCTATATTGGGCCAGCCCAATTTTTATTTTCAGAATTCCTAACAAATCTTAAAGGCCCACTTAGCTCACAGGTGGGAGTAAAGTTTAGTATCATACTTTTCACTTAGTAGGAGTTGGGTCTTCTTATAAGGGAGGTTGTTTTCCCGCATGTATGAGCATGAGAAGAAGAGAGACGTACAAGTATGCCCCCCCTTCGTCGCCACGCCTCGCCTCGCCTCTTCACGACGCGCGCGCCGCGGGTTGCGGGAATGAGCCGAGCCGTTGTCTAAATTTTTTCCCCATCCGGGCTTGCGGTGTGCTCCGCGGGTCGGGACAGTAAGACTCTGAAACCCTACCTCTTTGAGTCTTATACTGAAGAAAGGTGATAAGGTTTTTGGGAAGCGCTCTGCGCGACTACTGGCCTCTTCATCAAGGACGCCACTGACGTCGACGACCACTTCCCCAACGACGACTTCTTCCCCGACGTTGACAACCTCTTCGACGACATGGGCGACAACGTCAACGCCAACGGCAATGCTACTGCCGCAACTCAGTGCGTGTTCGTGTTCTTTTTGTCCAAGATCCTGCTAGAGTTTCTTCCTCTAGTATCTGTTCTAGATATGTTCTGTTCTAATTCACATCTTCAAATGTTACTTGCCTTCTCTCTGTTAGATTGCATGACTTGTCTATCTTTAATATATAGTCATGTTTTATCTACTATTTATGTGGATTTAAATCATATGATAAATTGCTCATAATTCCAAGGAGTACATCATTTGAACCATGGCCGAACATATCGCTGTCTTATATTTTGTCGATAAGCCTGAGCTTGCCGCACTTGTGACGTACATTCATTCGGTTGGTCACGTCCTCTTTTTTTTTTT
>NW_021182563.1:0-1327 GCF_002162155.2 Triticum dicoccoides | reverse complement strand
AAAAAGGGTTTCATTCGACCTAGCTCATCTCCGTGGGCTTGCCCCGTCCTATTCGTCAAGAAAAAGGATGGTACGGACCGGATGGTTGTAGATTACCGACCTGTCAATTTGGTCACAATCAAGAACAAATACCCGCTTCCCAGGATCAACGACCTGTATGATCAGCTCGCTGGATCCTCAGTCTTCTCCAAAATGGATTTGAGGTTGGGCTACCATCAAATCAAAATCAGAAACGGGGACATTCCTAAAACGGCCTTTGTTACTCGTTATGGCCAATACGAGTACACCGTCATGTCCTTCGGTTTAACCAACGCTCCAGCCACCTTTTCTCGGTTAATGAACTCAATCTTCATGGAGTATTTGGATAAATTCGTCGTAGTTTATCTCGATGATATACTCATCTACTCCAAGAACAAGGAAGAACATGCCGAACATCTAAGGCTAGTGTTGCAGAAACTTCGAGAGCATCGCCTTTATGCCAAATTCTCTAAATGTGAATTCTGGTTGTCAGAAGTGACCTATCTGGGTCATGTAATATCTGGTAAAGGTATTGCTGTTAACCCTGAGCGAGTTCAAGCCGTCCTTAACTGGACTCCACCCGAATCGGTCAAGCAAGTTCAGAGTTTTCTAGGCTTAGCGAGCTATTGTCGTCGCTTTGTCGAGAACTTCTCCAAGGTTGCCAAACCTCTAACCGAACTCCTCAAGAAAGATAAGAAGTTCGAATGGACTCCACAATGTGAGCACAGCTTTCAGGAACTGAAAAGACGCCTGACCTCTGCTCCCGTACTGGTACCGCCAGACTTCTCCAAGGACTTTGTTATCTACTGCGACGCTTCGCGACAAGGACTAGGTTGCATTCTCATGTAAGATCGACACGTAATTGCCTACGCTTCACGGCAATTGCACCCACATGAGGAGAATTATCCCACTCATGATCTAGAGCTTGCAGCCGTAGTCTATGCACTTAAGACCTGGCGACATTACCTCCTCGGTAATCGTTGCGAAATATTCACTGATCACCAAAGTCTGAAGTATATTTTCACCCAACCGGATTTGAATCTCAGGCAGAGACGTTGGGTTGAATTGATCACAGACTTCGACTTAGGAATAACCTACACCCCAGGGAAAGCCAACGTCATGGCTGATGCGCTAAGTCGTAAATCTTATTGTAACAACCTGATGTTACAACAAAGTCAACCGCTTCTCCATGAGGAATTTCGGAAGCTTAACCTTCACATTGTACCTCAAGGTTTTCTCTCCACCTTGGTGGCAAAACCTACCCTTACGGATCAAATTATCAAAGCACAGAAGGTAGATCCGGGAATCT
>NW_021182562.1:0-2913 GCF_002162155.2 Triticum dicoccoides | reverse complement strand
CTATTACTCATTGTTTTGGGGTCCTGGGGTGGTTTCCATGGTTAACGAACCCTGTGGTGCGTTTATGTGTCGGTCATCAACACTCGCAGTTTTGGCCGATTCTGACCCGTATCTTGGATTATTACTCACTGTTTTGGGGTCCCGAAGAGATTTCCATAGTTGTTGAAGCCCAAGGTGCGCTTACGTGTCGGTCATCAAGACTGGCAGTTTTGGCCGATTCTGGCCCGTTTCATGGACTACCACTCACTATTTCGGGGTCCCGGAGTGGTTTCCATGGTTAACGAACCCTGTGGTGCGTTTACGTGTCGGTCATCAACACTGGCAGTTTTGGCCAGTTCTGGCCCATTTCTTGGATTACTCACTGTTTTGGGGTCCTGGAGCGATTTCTATAGTTGTTGAACCCCAAGGTGCGCTGACGTGTCGGTCATCGACACTGGCAGTTTTGGCCGATTTTGGGCCGTTTCATGGACTATTACTCACTGTTTTGGGGTCCCGAAGTGGTTTCCATGGTTAACGAACCATGTGGTGCGTTTATGTGTCGGTCATCAACACTGACAGTTTAGGCCGATTCTGGCCCGTTTCTTTGATTATTACTTACCGTTTTCGGGTAACGAAGCAATTTCCATAATTGTTGAACCCCAAGGTCCGCTTACGTGTCGGTCATCCACACTGGCAGCTTTGGCCAATTGTGGCCCATTTCATGGACTATTACTCATTGTTTTGGGGTCCTGGGGTGGTTTCCATGGTTAACGAACCCTGTGGTGCGTTTATGTGTCGGTCATCAACACTCGCAGTTTTGGCCGATTCTGACCCGTATCTTGGATTATTACTCACTGTTTTGGGGTCCCGAAGAGATTTCCATAGTTGTTGAAGCCCAAGGTGCGCTTACGTGTCGGTCATCAAGACTGGCAGTTTTGGCCGATTCTGGCCCGTTTCATGGACTACCACTCACTATTTCGGGGTCCCGGAGTGGTTTCCATGGTTAACGAACCCTGTGGTGCGTTTACGTGTCGGTCATCAACACTGGCAGTTTTGGCCAGTTCTGGCCCATTTCTTGGATTACTCACTGTTTTGGGGTCCCGGAGCGATTTCTATAGTTGTTGAACCCCAAGGTGCGCTTACGTGTCGGTCATCAACACTGACAGTTTTGGCCGATTTTGGGCCGTTTCATGGACTATTACTCACTGTTTTGGGGTCCCGAAGTGGTTTCCATGGTTAACGAACCATGTGGTGCGTTTATGTGTCAGTCATCAACACTAACAGTTTAGGCCGATTCTAGCCCGTTTCTTTGATTATTACTCACTGTTTTCGGGTAACGAAGCAATTTCCATAATTGTTGAACCCCAAGGTCCGCTTACGTGTCGGTCATCCACACTGGCAGTTTTGGCCAATTGTGGCCCATTTCATGGACTATTACTCATTGTTTTGGGGTCCTGGAGTGGTTTCCATGGTTAACGAACCATGTGGTGCGTTTATGTGTCGGTCATCAACACTCGCAGTTTTGGCCGATTCTGACCCGTATCTTGGATTATTACTCACTATTTTGGGGTCCCGAAGAGATTTCCATAGTTGTTGAAGCCCAAGGTGCGCTTACGTGTCGGTCATCAAGACTGGCAGTTTTGGCCGATTCTGGCCCGTTTCATGGACTACCACTCACTATTTCGGGGTCCCGGAGTGGTTTCCATGGTTAACGAACCCTGTGGTGCGTTTACGTGTCGGTCATCAACACTGGCAGTTTTGGCCAGTTCTGGCCCATTTCTTGGATTACTCACTGTTTTGGGGTCCTGGAGCGATTTCTATAGTTGTTGAACCCCAAGGTGCGCTTACATGTCGGTCATCAACACTGGCAGTTTTGGCCGATTTTGGGCCGTTTCATGGACTATTACTCACTGTTTTGGGGTCCCGAAGTGGTTTCCATGGTTAACGAACCATGTGGTGCGTTTATGTGTCGGTCATCAACACTGACAGTTTAGGCCGATTCTGGCCCGTTTCTTTGATTATTACTCACCGTTTTCGGGTAACGAAGCAATTTCCATAATTGTTGAACCCCAAGGTCCGCTTACGTGTCGGTCATCCACACTGGCAGTTTTGGCCAATTGTGGCCCATTTCATGGACTATTACTCATTGTTTTGGGGTCCTGGGGTGGTTTCCATGGTTAACGAACCCTGTGGTGCGTTTATGTGTCGGTCACCAACACTCGCAGTTTTGGCCGATTCTGACCCGTATCTTGGATTATTACTCACTGTTTTGGGGTCCCGAAGAGATTTCCATAGTTGTTGAAGCCCAAGGTGCGCTTACGTGTCGGTCATCAAGACTGGCAGTTATGGCCGATTCTGGCCCGTTTCATGGACTACCACTCACTATTTCGGGGTCCCGGAGTGGTTTCCATGGTTAACGAACCCTGTGGTGCGTTTACGTGTCGGTCATCAACACTGGCAGTTTTGGCCAGTTCTGGCCCATTTCTTGGATTACTCACTGTTTTGGGGTCCTGGAGCGATTTCTATAGTTGTTGAACCCCAAGGTGCGCTTACATGTCGGTCATCAACACTGGTAGTTTTGGCCGATTTTGGGCCGTTTCATGGACTATTACTCACTGTTTTGGGGTCCCGAAGTGGTTTCCATGGTTAACGAACCATGTGGTGCGTTTATGTGTCGGTCATCAACACTGACAGTTTAGGCCGATTCTGGCCCGTTTCTTTGATTATTACTCACCGTTTTCGGGTAACGAAGCAATTTCCATAATTGTTGAACCCCAAGGTCCGCTTACGTGTCGGTCATCCACACTGGCAGTTTTGGCCAATTGTGGCCCATTTCATGGACTATTACTCATTGTTTTGGGGTCCTGGGGTGGTTTCCATGGTTAACGAACGCTGTGGTGCGTTTATGTGTCGGTCATCAACACTCGCAGTTTT
>NW_021182561.1:0-1050 GCF_002162155.2 Triticum dicoccoides | reverse complement strand
GTTTGACATGTTTAGAATTTAAATTTTGAAACAGTTTCGAATCATTGTGAGGTTAGCAACAGTAACCGAGGTGACGTGGCATGATTAGCGTGGGATTACTGTAGCATGATTACCCGGGCGTTACAAATCTCCTCCACTACAAGAAATCTCGTCCCGAGATTTAAGAGGGGAGTAAGGGGGAAAGTTCTGGCTACGAAATTTTAACGGGTGTCCTCGATCTTGGTTGCTCTTCTCGAAGAGGTCGATCCATTGTGTTGTTGTCTTCATTTCTCTGCTTCAGGTCATGATGATGAAGTCGGCATCCTTTCTTCGGGAACTCCATCGTACTTACGTAAAATGATAATGGGTAACTCGAAAGATCGGAACTCTGCACGGTTGCTTATCCGGTAGATAACATTAGGGAAGGTGGCGAAAGTAACTCTCGAATTGAAGCTTAAGAAAGTATCGAGAGCAAAGTAAGTAAGTACCACGAGAAGTTCCAAGCGGGTAGGCAATCGTTCGATGCCTGTTACAAGGCGTGAAAGGGGTTCAGAGCAACGGGATTAAGCATTGCGCCTGCTACCAGAATAGATCACTAGGAAGGTGGCTCGTGATCTTTCATACGAAGCCAAGCGTGAGGATTAGCTTTAGGAACAGGGGTGCAGGAGAGTCAGGTTTCGATCCTGTGGAACTGTGGGTTATGGGCCCACCATGTGGTTGAAAGTAGGAAGGGGGCCGACATTTTGCACGGTCATGATAGTAAGGTGTGTCAAAGGGTAGCCTGTCAGATATGTCGGCAACAACATCGATACCAAGGGCGAGGGACGAAGAGAACCATTTTCCTGCTCGTTGAACGAGGCGGGCCAATAGGCAAAGTTCTCGTCCATCGGTGGTTACCGGAATGTTTTCAACAATAGTAACAGGGTCTTGCTGACAGAGTTGTACACCGAGGTGTTTACATAAGCAGGAGAACATTACTGCTTAGATCATATAGATCACAAGAAAGGTTAAACAAAACAATGGAAAGGAAAAGGTGATCATCAGATCAAATAGAACAATGGAATGGAAAAT
>NW_021182560.1:0-1311 GCF_002162155.2 Triticum dicoccoides | reverse complement strand
AGAGGACACACGATTTTCTTCGCCTCCTCCAAACTGGTCGGGCACTTGTTCCCCTTGGGAAGACGTTCGTGCTAGAATGACATGTTCTCGTCGAAGCATGCGTCGGTCATTTTGTGTTTTACCTTCATCTCCAGAGCCATGAGCGTTACTTTCAGGCGGGTATCCTCGGGCCTGCATCCTTCATACAATGGAGTAACCGCGTCTAACTCAAGTTGATCCATCTTGGCTTTCTCTCGGGCGGCAGCTCTTGCGTTATCCGTCTGCTTGAGAAGCAGCTCTTGAATATGAGGGTCCTGCACCCAGCCCATCGATGGTCCAGCGTCGTCTGCTCCGCTGGCATCATCATCATGTCCTGCATCTTCTACATGATGACTGTGTACAGCATCACCGTCGTGATCATCTCCTGGGGATTCTTCGTCTTCTCGCCCCCCCGAGCCGCGGTGGTTGTCTTGCTGCCCTTCCTCATTTCTTGCCCGGCCCCCATGGACGACTTCGTAGTCATCTTCATCACCTTGCCACCGATAGCCATCCATGAAACCACGCAAGAGCAGGTGGTCCCGCACCTACCCGGAATCCGGGTCCGCAATAAGGCTATTCAGCTTGCATCTTCGACACGGACATCTTATCTCCGTCTCGTTCTTTTGAAGCATCTCGGCCTTCGCGGACCTCAAAAACCTATTCACGATGCCTTCGGTCATCGTGCGGACCATGGTCGCCTGCGGGGTAGAGCAAAACGATATTTTAGAACCAAGAAAAAATTTGGCATGACTTTCCCTAAAAATAGGACCAAAAAGAATGCTTAATGCCAAAATTCTCGCCGAAACGGAAATGAATCAACATTCCGACAAAATATTGGCAACTATCGCATTTCAAATACCGGTACACCTCCAAACACAAACACATATGCAACACCACAAACATATGCAACACCACGAACATACATAGATCTAGCTAGGCCATAAAAAGTGCATGTGCACATTGTTGTAGGGAGAACAACATAAATATAGCTTCCCCCCTTACTTACCTAGCAAAACAAGGTAACTTAACCACTTAATTTGAATGAATCTATGGTGGAAATGAGGTGAAAAAGAGGAGGCACCCGAGACAAGGAGGAGGCGGTGGAGAGAATGAAGTGGGGAGAAAGTGAGTGTGGGAGGAGAGGCTGTCCAAAATATCTTGTTGCTGCCCACTTACTAATGGCGCACCAGCAACAAATGCGCCATTAGTAATCCAGGTTACTAATGGCGCACCCCCTGGTGGTGCGCCATTAGTATTTTTGCAAAAAAAGGAATAAAAACAATAATAAAAAAA